>NW_007253826.1:964493-991608 GCF_000164805.1 Carlito syrichta | reverse complement strand
CAACACAATTTACTGTAGCTATTTCATTTTTTAGATTATGTATTTCCTCTATCATTACATGCCCCCAAACAAGTTTCTCTGTCATTCTATACCCAAATATTTTATTTGGGAAGGAAATGTCTGAAGTTTTCTGACATTACTAAGAGCACCCTGTACACTGCCTGCCTACCTCCCTAAGAGCTTCCAAAAATCGCACGTAGGTACCTTTCCCAAGGTACTTTTCTGATCCTTGGTTACAACAGAGAAATGTCTTTTATGTGGAATAACTGTACAAAGGTCAATAGCAGCAACAGAAGGCACAATCCATTCTAGGACATGAGACCTAGGAATGCTAAGAACTAATTCAGTCTCCAGCAAAGAGGACTCAAGTCCTGGGCTATGGAAGGAAGGAGTCAAGAGGTGAGTTTCTGTCTTTCCTACCCTAATCTCCAATTCCTTTCTTGCCCACCTGTCTAAGACACATGGTCTGGGGAAAAGAACACACTGACCTGGGTTCAAATCATAGCCTCATGTCTTCCTTGCTAAGTGCCTTTAGGCAAATTATTTAAACTTCTCTAAGTTTATTTGTCTGGGAAATTCAGCAGAGAAACAGGCATCTGGACTCTGGAGCTCATTAGTTTAGCCCAATATTCAGTGTGAATTCAATTAATGCTTGTTGATGTCTAACGTGTGCCAGGCTCAGTGCTGGGCACTGGAAATACAGAGATGAATGGGATATAGACCTCAGTGAGCTCACAGTCCAGTAGGAAATGAGAACATGTAAGCAGATAATTACAACAGCATGTGATATACTTGATATAAAGTTCTGAAGCCATACAAAGGAGGAAGTGATTTATTATTTCTACCAACAGTGGGAGGAATAGAGAACGCATCACACAGAAAGGGTTTTGAAGGATGAACAGGAGTTTTATGAACACACTAAGAAGGGAAAGGTAATATAAGCAAAGGGAACAGTATAAGTCAAGGGAGGTTAAACAGTCATGCATATTTGAAAAGCAGCAAGAAGTTTGATATGGCTGGAATGTTATGGAGGGACAGGAAATATAGAGATAGGAATGCTGCAAAGAGCTAGATTATCCAGGGCCTTGGAATCTTGCTCAAGAGAAAAGATGGGGCATAGCCTTCGATACTCACCCACCCACTTGGGTGATCTTCCTATCAAAACAAGCACCCTGAAATTGCACCCTTTCCCATGCCTTTGATTTAATAGTTCCTCTCCTGGCCCTGACAGTAAGGCATTTCTGTCCCACAGACTATAACTCACTCTGGGCTATTATTCAGCTCCCCAGCCCTGGCCCTGCTGCAGTTAGTCCAAACATAATATCCTTCATGCATATATTATCTGTCTCCCTATTATCTGGAATCATTTCGGAATTAAATTTCAGTCCTGCAATATTGGCTTCAGGAGCGGCGCGCTTTATGGGCTAGTCAAAGGTTAGAATACCAATCAAAATAACAGTGCCGATGCAGTGAGACATTTTAATATTCCAAAACCCGGTAATTGTAAAAGGACATAATATTTTTTCCCTGATTACCCCAAAAGGCAACACATGTTAACAAGGCGAGGGAAGGAGTGAAAGAAATTTCAGAGTTCAGACAGCTGTAAGACATATTTAAAGGAAAAGCCCAGGCTGGGTACTACACCATGGGGGCAGGGAGATGGAAGAAAGGAGACATTCCCTCTAGCTCTAGCAGCCTCTGACCCTAAGCACAGCACTTTTCTCTCCTCTACCTTTGGACTATACCCCAAGAGCTTACCCTCAACTGCAGATGTTGCAGAGGGTGGGACAAAAGGGAAAAGAAGTCAGGATCTGGTGTCTTAAGGCCCAGGTTCTAGTTCCACCTTACATTCAGTGGCCTCCAGTCTCCAAAACTGGCCTCTTCCAGAACTCCAACATCATACGAGGCAGCAAGCACTCTGGGCTGCTCTGCCACGCACTCTCTCCTTATCCCACGCATGCCACCCCCACCTCTTCCTCATCTACACCTAGTCTCAGTGTCCTGTATGCTGTGCATGTGTTTCTTCCCAAAGACAGCTCAAGGTCTTGATCTACCAGACCTACAGAGCTGACTCCCACCAGGATACCAAGCCACAACTGCTCACGGCCCCATAGACAATGCTCTGCCCTTTGAATGATGCCAAAGACATGGACCACAGCTGTAGTCTGGTTCTGACTACTGAGTGGGCCCAGAAAGTATCTGTCCTCAGTGCAAATGCTCCCCTCTTCAAAATAAAACAAAACAAACATCTTGCAGAGCCCCTAGGTATTCACATCTCTCCTGGTTTTCATTTTTGTTTGTTCTTTTTTTTTTCCATGTTAACTTCTAAATAGCCCCAGTAGAGGGGCTATTTGGTTAGCACCTGCAGCCAGCCTTATATAAAGAGTTCTGGCTTCTGTTCTGGCTGCCCATCTCTTGAGCAGCTTTATCCCCACAGCTCCAAAACAACGACTTGACTAGCAGTTTTGGATCCTCTCACTCCTCCTGATGGCTTCCCAGCCAGCTCAGCCCACTCACTGAAGCCTCCAATCTGCATCATCCCGACCCGCTGACCTGTCTATGGCCCCCAGCAAAGAACTTCATTAAGGCTGAAAATTTATTCCTCCATAAGCCCTTAATTTATTACTGCACTGATTGGGACACTGAATGCTCCAAGGTAGGAAAAGTCGTACTCTATTGTAGATACCAACCCTCCCTTCAGCAGTTTTTCCTGCTGCCCCCTTCCAGGGGAGGGGAAGGAGACAGAATGCTACTTGGAGAGACCCAAGGAGGTCTCCTCCTCCTTACTCTCTCTTTAAGAGCTGTTCCCAATCCCACCTCCTTCAGAGCACTGAGAAATTGCAGTAGGGGTTAGAGTACAGATGGCAAGAGGAAAAGTGGGGCAGTAATCTTCATACCCTGAAACATCTAGGTCTGTTAAAATCTAGGTGGCCTCTATCCCTGCCACTGCTGGGCATGATTAGTTGAGCCCTACCTGCCAGGATTCACTCAGAATCCTATTAAGCCTGCCTGCCTCCTTTTCCAATGCCTACCTGTCTTTGTTTTGTGTTGCTATAAAGGAATACCTGAGGCCAGGTAATTTATAAAGAAAAAAATTTTTTTTGGCTCACAATTCTGATGTTTGAAAAAGTTCAAGCCTGAGCATTGGGTGAAGGGCTCAGGGTGCTTCCACTCATGGCAGAAAGTAAAGGGGACCCAGCTTGTGTAGAGATCACATGGCAAGAAAGGAAGCAAGAAGAAAGAGAATGTGGTTGGTGCAGGCTTTTTTTTTTTATTTTAAACAATCAGCTCTCTCAGGAACTAACAGAGTGAGAACTCATTCACCCCTGAGGGAGGGCATAAGTCCATTCATAAGGGGTCTGACCTCATGACCCAAACACTTTCCATCTAGCCCCACCTCTAACATTGGGGATCAAATTTCAGCATGAAGGTTGGAGGTGATAAACATCCAAGCCATAGCACCACCCAAACAGACCTAGGTATCAGAGGGAACTCCAAACAATTTGTGGGTGTATGTGCATACTTATATGACTTGCTCTGAAAGTGCATGAATTACATATGTGTGTAGGAATGCATTTGCACATACATTTATACATATGTATCCATGCATATGCAGTGGGTAAATATAAGAGGGGACCTAGAAAACCCAGAATTTATTTATTTAAAAAAGTGTATTTATCCTTACATATATAAACGTCAGTCACCTTCAAAGTACTCTCCATTTGATGCAATATACCTATCAAGATGCTTTTTCCACCGCTCAAAACAGTTTATGAATGCATCAATTCTCATGTCATTTAGTGCCTCTGCCATTGTTTTCCCCCACCTCTTCCACATCAGCAAAACTTTCTCTTTGAGGACTTTTTTCATCCGGGAAAACAAACAAACAAAAAATTGCTTGGGGAGAGATTGGGTGAAAAGGGAGTGTAGGGCATAGGGATCATGCTGTTTTGGGTCAAAAACTACTAACCACTCAGCGTAGTGTGGGCAGGTGCATTGTCATGGTGGAAGAACTAGTCACCAGCTGCCACAACTAGGATCATTTTTCTGCAAATCGTGATGCGACCTTCTTAAAACTTCCAGATAAAAACTTCAGTTGACTGCTTGATCCAGAGGAATAAATTCCAAGTATACTACAAGGGGCCTACCTTCCAAAAGATAATTCTGGGTTTTTTGGGGTCCCCTTGTGCTTCATTTATTTATTTGTTTATTTTTGAGACAGGGTTTCACTCTGTCACCCAATCTGGAGTTCAGTGGCACAATCACAGCTCACTCTAGCCTCAACCTCCTGGGCTCAAGTGATCTTTCCACCTCAGCCTCCCAGTAGTTGAGACTACATGTGCACCACCATGTCCAGCTAATTTTTTGTAGAGATGAGGTCCTGCTATGTTGCCCAGGCTCATCTCAAACTCTTGGGCTCAAGTAACTATCCTGCCTTGGCCTCCCAAAGTGCTGAAATACAGGCATGAGTTACCATGCCCAGGCTAGTAAACAAACACATTTTGTATGTGCATGTATATATCTACTTACATTCTTATGAAGTCTCATCCAACCTTTCTGTTTACTTCCTTATTTATAGCAACATTTTTCCCCACCCAACATTAGCTACCTACTTTCATGACTACTACCTTGAAACCTGCCAACACCTAGGACTGTTCCATTTCTAAAATCACTAATTCAGACATCCTATTCCCTAACCATAATCCCTAATCCTTCTATCTGGCATGCTCAACTATACCCAGTATACCTGCTCTTCTTTTTACTGGTACCTATCTTCTTTTTCTACATCTATCAGATCCCTGCTGTGTTCTCTTCCCTCGACATACAGCTTAGGTCCCATATTCCATCTTATCAACTGCTATCTTATCAATATCTTCAATCCCCTATTCCTTTCATCAAAACTTCTTCAGGAAAATCTCTACCCTGGATAACTCTAAATGTCTGCTTTCTCCATGCCCACAGCCAGACAGCTGAGTTCCATTAAAGAAAAGTCATTCAACTGAACAGAGTGGTTCCACAATTAATTAATATCATCATCAATTGGACCCTCAACACTGCCTAGAAATTATACTATACTTCGTCAAGTCAACTCATCCATATTTTTTTTTTTTTTTGAGTTGGGGTCTCACTCTGTTGCCCCAGGCTGGAATGCAGTGGCATGATCATGGCTCACTGCAGTCTCGACTTCCTGGGCTCAAGCAATCCTTCCACCTCAGCCTCCCAAGTAGCTGAGGACTACAGGTGTGTGCCGACATGCCTGGCTAATTTTTTTATTTTTTGTAGAGACCAGGTCTCACTATGTTGCATAGGCTGTCTGCAAACTCCTGGGTTCAAGCGATCCTTCTGCCTTGGTGTTCCAAAGTGCTGGGATAGCACTGTACCCAGCACATATTTATTCTTCACCAAAAATATGGCAATCCTCTTCTACTTTCTGCAAACTTCCCCTATTAGTTAATCAGCAAATGACTCATCTTCTGTTTTACAGGAAAAAAAAGTCATCAGATAGGAACTCCCTCAACTTGTCGCCACCAAATCTACAAGCCTGTCTTCATCCATCTTCTCCTTTCCTCCTGTCCCAATGGAAGAGGGAACTTTCCTCCTGAAGAAAGCCAATTTCATGAACCTGGGTCCTCCATCCCATCTCTTCTCACCTTAGAGACCTCCCTTACTGATTCTCACTCCTGCACCTTCCACAGGATTTCTTTTTCTATTAGATCCTACAAATAAAAATGCCATCTACCTTAAAAAAAAAAACAAAAAAACCTGCCTCGACTCCACACTTACCCCTCCACAGCTCTTGTCCTTGCTCTCTCCTTCAAAGCCATATTTCTGAAAAAGTTAGAGTTCCTCTGTCTCCTCATTTCTCTTTACTCTTCAGTTCACTCTAATTTGGCTCCTATCCCTATCATGCCACTCAAGAGTTATCATCAAAGTCACTGAGGTCCTAGTTACTAAGCCTAGTACTCGTATTTTAGTTTTTAAGTTGTGTGGTCCCCTCTGAACTGACCATTCCTCTTCTCCTAAAACACTTTCTTTCCTTGGTTTCAGCAATACCACACTCATGATCCCTCCTCTTCTACCACTCTTTTACTCTTTGTTTTTCTCTTTAGCATAAAGAGTCATCCAAAATTAAACTTAAGTTCTAGCTCTGCCATGTATTAATGTGAAACCAATGAGCAAATTTCATCATTGCTCTATGTCTTGGTTTTTCAACCGTAAAATGTGAAAAATAATAGCAAATACTACACAGGATTGATGTGAGGTAATGCAGGTATATAGGTATAGTGTCTAGCACAACACTGTCCAATACAAATATAATGCAAGCCACATATAAAATTTAGAATTGTTCTAGTAACCACATTAAAAAGTAAAATGGGGGGCCACACCTCATCAACAAGGGTACCTGCACAATTAATATTTGTATACCTAACCTTGAATTATACCCCACAATTTTTTTTTTTGAGTTGCAGTCTCACTCTGTCGCCCAGACTGGAGTGCAGTGGCCACTCCCGGCCACCGCAACCTCGACCTGCTGGGCTCTGGTGATCCTTCCGCCTCAGCCTTCCAAGTAGCTGGAACTGCAGGCATGCGCTACCACGCCCGGTTAGTTTTTGATTTATTGTAGAGATGAGGTCTCGCCAAGTTGCCCAGGCGGGTCTCGAACCCGCGGGCTCAGGCAATCCCCTCACCTCAGCCTCCCAAAGCACGGGATTACAGGCTGAGCCACCGAGCCCGGCTGTACCCCACAATTTTAGAATAAAAATAAATAAGTAAATAAAATAGTTGAGAACTTGTCAAAAAATAAAAATAAAAGTAAAATGACACAGTGATCCCTGACGCCTGTAATCCCAGCACTTTTGGGAGATTGAGGTGGGAGGATTGCTTGAGCCCGGGAGTTTGAGACTGGCCTGGACAATATGGTGAGACCTCATCTCTACAAAAAATGTAAGAATTATTTGGCACGTGCCTATAGCCCCAGCTACTCAGGAGGCCGAGGCAGAAGGAATAGCTGAGCCCAAGAGGTTGAGGATGAAGTGAGCCATGATCATGTCACTGCATTCCAGCCTGGGTGAGAGAATGAGACTCCAACTCAAAAACAAACAAACAAATAGAGCAAAATGAAGCAGACGACATTATTTTAATAATATATTTTATTTTATTTAGCATATATAAATATTATTTCAACAAGTAATCAATACCAAAAAATGAGATATATCGCATTTTTCCATACCAAGTTTTCAAAATGTGATGTGTAACTTACTGCACATCTCAATTGGGATGCTAAATCTTCATCAAAAATACTTGCTCTGCATTTAGACTTTATGCAATTAACAGTTTAAAATGTAGATTCACAAACCCATGTTATTCTAAACATACTTAAAAGTGTTTCAACAAGGTTTTAGGCCAGGTATGATGATTATATGTTGCACTGTAGCAGAACTGACTATACCAGTTAATACTCAGTAATTGGTACATTTCTCTACATTCCCACTGTTATCAGTTTAAACCAAGTAATGATAGTCTTTCACCTGGACTAGAGCAATGGTCTAGTTCTGTGATTCTCAACCAAGGACGTACTTCCCCACACTCCCTGGCCCCCACTGTTCAGGCCAATGGAAATGTATAAAGTGGGGGTACATTTTTGGCTGTCACAATGACTTGGAGAGGGACTCTACTGGCATTCAATGAACAGGGACTTTGGATGCTACAAGTTCAGTAAAGTTACCCACGCAATGATTCATCCCACCCCAAAATGCCAAACGCAACCTTATTAAGAAAAACCAGTAACTGGTCTTCCATATCTGCTTTTACTTCTCTCTACACTGCAGCCAGAGAGAGTTCTCTTAAAACACAAATCAGACGTTGTCTCTCTTATGCTTAGTATCATTTAATAGCCTCCCCTTACCCTAAGGATAAAGGTCAAAATCAAAGTGTGGTCCACAGGCTCCTGCCTACTTCCCCAGCTTCATCTCACGCCACTATTCTCTTGCCACCTTCACTCTGCTTTAGGCAGTCAGTCATTAGCTCAGCAAATAATGAGCAAATGTCTGTGTGCCAGGAACTATGCAGGTGACACAGCTAGAATAGTGAATAAAGGACATTCTCTGTCCTCCTGGAACTTACATTCTAGTTCCAAAAAGTTGCCAAGCTTCTCCGCACCTTAGGACCTCACGACATGCTGCTCACTGTGCTTAGTCGATTCCTACTCATCCTTCAGGTCTCAGCTTAGACATCCTTCCTTAGGGAACTAGTCCCTGATCCCACCCCCTAAGTTATATGATCCATAACTTTGAACTAAACATAGTGTTAGTCAACACAACTGAAATTATTTGTTCAACATTGCTCTTCTGTGTTATATCCCCAGGGTCTTACACAGTCCTTGGCACAGAGTATTTGTTTATTGAAGAAGATGTATATGTTTATCTATGTCTTTACACCTCATAAATATATCTGGGTATATTTCCAAATATTTTTGCAGATGACTGTTTATGTGAATATGTACATATACGACAGAAGACCCCAAAAATCTGGAATTTATTTATAAAAATTTGTGTATTTATTCTTATATGTTTAAACTTCAGTCACTTTCAAAGTACTCTCTGTTTGATGTAATATACCTATTGAGGTGCTTTTTCCACTCTCAAAACAGTTTCTGAACTTGTCAATTTTGATGCCTTTTAGTGTATCTGCTGTTTTTTGTTTCACCTCTTCCGCATAGGTAAAATGTTTCTCTATGAGGGCTATTTTCATCTGGGAAAACAAAAAAAAAGTCACTAGGGGCAAGGTTGGGTGAATAGGAAGGGTGGGGTACAAGGGTCATGCTGCTTTTGGTAAAAAAACAACAACAACAAAACTGCTGACCACTCAGCATGGTGTGGGCAGGTGTGTGGTTATGGTGGAAGAACCAGTCATCTACTTGCCACAACTGGAGACATTCTTCTGCAAATCGTGATGCAACCTTCTCAAAATCTCTAGATAAAAACTTCAGTTGACTGATCTGGAGAAACGAATTCTGAGTGTACTACAAGGGACCTGCCCTCCAAAAAATAATTCTGATTTTTGTATGCATGTACAGATACGGACATATATTTAGAGTATTCTCACTTGGTTGTAATCACTCACATGTGTACATATGTATATATTTATGCATGTGCGTGTGTGTGTGTGCATTCTTCTGGCCCCTAAGTGACAGCTTTGACCTAGAGGGAGCTGGGAGCAGGGCCCCAAGTCTTCTCTAAGCTGACAGCTCGACAAGAATGTAAGATCATTCAGTGACATTCCAAATGTCAGCAAACATTGGCCTGCTCCACTCTGCTACAGGAAAAAGTAGATGAAGGTAGGAAATGTGGAAACCTGGTCATTGAAAAGCTGCTACTGCCGGACACAACCCACACCGTTTCTGAAGAGAACACCTGGAAGACAACATTTTGCTTCTTCTCAGACTAGAGGCCTTAGGAAATGGGCATGATGAACTCAGCCCCAGTTGCTCACTCACTAGGAAGGTCTCAGGTGGCCATCTTTTTCATGGAGGAAGGCTCCATGAAACCCTCCCCATCTTTTTCATGGAGGAAGGCTCTGCTAGGGGAGCTGAGGAGGAAAGGAGAGAAAAGGGAAGAGAGAAAGACAAAGTAAGATCAAGAATCAGAGAGAATTCTGTAGATAGCCAGAGTCTGGGTCACATGAAGGACATAAAACTCCTACAACCTTGGCAATGACCTCTCTGGTTTTAATTTTATCATTACTCTTTTTAAGCAAGAATCTTAGTGCAGCCTGTGCCAAGTCACACAGCATAAAGATCAGAAAAGTTACCATGCCCCTGGCCCTCCAGGACTCTGCAGCCTCTAGGTCTTGAATGGCTGTTGGTAAGGACTGGGCTAAAGTCCAGAAGTAACCCTTCTCTCCTGTGGGGCCCTTAAGTACATCTGGAACAGGAGGTGGCTGGAGTGCAAGAGAGGAAGGAGTTAGATCCCTTGATGTTCCCACAGCTGTTCAGTTTACCTCACGAGAGGATACCACAAAGCCAACTGGGAACAGAGCCCTCAGTTTCCCCTAGTACCTATTCTGAGCTCTACAGCTCAGCAGTCAGATGAAGAACCAAGATGAACAGACTCAGTACAGTCCATCTCCACCCCCATTGTTTGGGTCTAGCAGCACTAAGATGGCCCCGAGTGGCAACGTTACCACACGGGTCGGCTGCTTTCCTGCCTTTCTGCCAAGGAACCTAGAGGCAGGGACCTATCTGTACACCAAAAAGTCTAGTGAACTTCACAGAGCAATTGTTCATGGTCAGCGCCTGCCTCGCCTGGCCGGGCCTTCACATTGCATTTGCTGAGGCCAGCAAGCAGCCTCAGATGTGCTCTGACAGCTGGCATGCTATCTTTCAGGAGTGCACGCCTAGCCCCACCAAGCTCTGCCTAGAAGGGCTTCAGCTGAGCTAGTTCTCAAAGATGAGTCAGGCAGCCAGCACTATCTAGCCCTTGTCTAGCCACCGGGAACCCAGAGGAACCAGACTCAGTCTCTGTGCTCCAGATGAACATGTCTGAAAGGAAACAGTCCAGTCATGGACTCCATTTCAACTGAGATAAACGTATTCCAAGTGCTAAGGCGCCTCAAGGCAAAAGACTGACTCCTGAGCTTTTAAGCAGAAGTGATACCCAAGTTGAATTTTCAAGGAAAGGGAATATGCCTGACAAAAATGACTGGGAGACATTTCAGACAGAAGGCAGGCCATACATAGGTCAAGGCCCGAAGCTAGGGCAAAGCCTAGCCTCTTCAGCCAAAGATGAGAAGCAGTAAACAGCAGACTCTCAGTTGCATGGGAGGTCGGCAGGAGAGGCGTGTAGGAGTCAAAATACAAACAAGCCAGAGTGCAAAAGACCTGTATACCAGGGGAAAGCAAAAAAGTTCACAAATGTTGCCACAAAGCATGGAACTAAGTCCAAGGTCATTCTCAGTATGGCACAAATACTTACAAAACTTTCTCTTTCACTGCTCCTCCACATGCTCGCTTAACTCCAGCCCACACACACCACAAAAGCACGCTCGCTGCCCTCACTGCCAAGAAAGCACTTTCTCCTTCTCACAGTCATATTCCGCCTTCCTGGAATGCCTAGTTTAAGACTCAAATCTTCACAATATCTAGCCTGAATCTCCAATCACCTCTCTCTTCTGTGAGTCCCCAGGAGCCACCATTTTCACCCCTTGTGTTCTCCCTTCTCTGAGCTTCCAGAAGTCACAACATTGACTGGTGACATGAGGCTGCTTCAGACCTGTTGTCCTTAGATCAGAATGACTTATGGGGGTGAGTCTCTACAGCAGACTTGGCCTCCTTGGACAAGGATCCCTCCAGAGCAGGAATCTGGGGAATCTAGTCCTATGCATCCTTTTTTCTGCTTATCTCGGAAGTATAGCACACAATAGGAAAGTACAGTCTTCAGGGTGATTCATTCTCTGTCAGGGCCCAGTATATTAGTCACACAAGGTCCTTGCCAGCCCACAGCCTCAGTATCAACTCCCCAGGTGCTTGGTGCTGCATGAGTGCCAGTCTCCTCCCTCGTGCCCAAAGGAAACTGGGCTCTAGTTTCCATGGCTTTTCTTCACATGAGCAAGACTCTGCTGTAGCTAGGCAGGATCAGAGCCGCTTAAATGAACTCCATCTCCCAATCAGAAAGAGATACTAGGGTCATTCAGGAGGTCAGAGGCCACAGTTGTGGTGACATCAAAGGGCAATACTTTCCCAGAGGTTCAGCTGGTGCTACATCTCTCCAGATGAACAAGAGATTCATCTCTGAGCAAGAACCTTAGAAAATCCCCTTAGCTAGGCCTGTCCTCGTGTCTGGATAAAACCAACTAGGGCAGCATCATGCTTACTCACACAGTAGCCTGGTCCCCAAGCAGCTCCCCACTGCAAGAAATAACCACACTCCATTGCAGATTAGCTAGCGAAGAGGAAAGAGGGATTTAAGAAAAGAGAAGAAAAAAAAAGAAAAGGAAAGAGAATAGAGATGAGAGAAGAAATCAGGGGAGGGGAACTCTGAGACACAGGAGAAGCAAAGGAAGCACCTGGGTGGGGCGCAGACACAGTACCTTTTTCAGATTAATCCACTGCTTGAAGTAATCTGCCACTGGCAAGCCCAAGTACTGGCATTGGCCTGGAAGCCTACAAGAAAGGAAAGAAAGAACAAATTGGGTACACCCATGTCCCAGGTATGAAGTCTTAAGCTACGAAGTCCAACAGAGTCTAAACAGATCTCAAAGAGCAACCAATTATACATTGGTCTCACTTCCCGGCCAAGAAAAGGACTCACCTCCATCACCATGGACAATGGGCTCCAGATCTAGCCCCCAGATCCAAATGTGAGATTTCAGATACTCTATTTAAAATAATATCAGTGGCTATTTTCAAATGGTTTACAGTATACTAAGTACCTTACCTACATTTTCATGGTTAATCTTCACAGCACTGCTATGAAGTAGATTTTGTGTCTACATTTCACACATGAGAAAATGAGATTCGAAGAGGTTACCCCAGGTCCCACAGCTAAAACATGATAGTACCAACAATTGAACTCGGCTCCATCTGACTCCAAAGCCTATGTTCTTTCCATGTACCAATTTGTCGTTGTTGTTTTGTTACAGCAGAGAGACAAGACAGGAGGAGAGAAAGAAAGAGCACATGATTTAGAGACAAATGGGCAGGGGCTTCAGCTCACATTTAAGCCTCTAGCTACAAGTCTTTTTCAGATGGGGAACAGGCCTTGCAGAAGGATAAGGAGAGGCCAAAATCTAAACCAAGGGTCTGTTCTTATATTTTTCTTTAAATTAGAATTTAACAACAATCTCTCCTTCTAGCTGATGATGCCATTTTACTCACACAAATCCACCAAACATGTATTGATGCCTAATGAGGGTTAGGAACTTAGGACTCAAAAAGTAAGACTTAACCCCTCCCCTGTCCATAAAAGGCAGTTTTTTCAGAGGAATAGACAATGAAAGAAAGAGATGAAAACTGCCTTAAGTTGGAACATGAGGACATATGGAAGGAAGAAGACAATACTAGAAATATCAGCCAAGAAAGATTATAGAGTTGTATTCCTAAGAGAAAAGCTTTGCCACAGGCAGTAGAGAGCCTCTGAAGAGTTGTGATTTACCAAGACTGTTCTGGGGTCAGCAAAAAAACAATAGACTCAAAAGCAGGGTAGCAGGCAGGAGACAAGAGGCAATAGTGGTGGAGATGGTGATCAAGGAAGAGACAAAAAGGATATAAAGAAGGCCCTGGTGACCAAATAGGATGTAAGGACCAATAAGAGAAAGCAGTAGAATTCTAGTCAAAGGTTTGTGTCTTAGCCAGTTTCATGCCACTAACACAGAAGGCAATAGAATAGAGAGCATCTTTGACACCCAGAGCAGGCCAGCACTCAGGTCTACTTTACTAATGTTTTTAAATTTTCTGCATGTAGTATCCCCTCTTTCAGCCCAAATTGGGAGTGGGGGGACCTGTTCCCACTGCCTTACCCTTACTATACCACTGAAAAGAAGCAAGAGTTTTGGCATGCAGTCTTAGATATATGCCTGACATGCAGTAAGCCCTTAATGTCTGCTGAATTTGAGGTGCTCAGGAGACATTTGGAAGTAGAATAATCTCTAAGGGACAGCTGGATATCTAGTTTTGAAGAGAGATCTGGAATAAGGATATGGTTGCTGAATCACTAATGTAACTTAAGTAAAGTTAAAGCCATAAGAATAGATAAGATCACGCGGGAAGAGTGTAGAGTGAGATGAACAAAGGACCCAGGCTAATGCCTTACAAGTTTTATTAAGCTGAAACAAAACCAGGCCACTTCCATCAGACCATCATCACACACAAGGAACTCCCTACTTCATGCAGCAGCCAGCCCTAATTTTGGACTCAATTCTTAGGTCATCCTTCTCTAAATACTAAACTAAAGTCTGTCTCCCTGTAACTTCTACTCATGAGTCCCAGGTATGTCTTTAGAAACTACAGAGAAGAAGACTTCCATCTCTTCCTTGCAGTACCCTTCCAAGATCTTAGAGTACATAAAGCTTCCCCCAGAGTTCCCTTCTCCAAACAACATATATTCAGCAACTTCAGAAATTCTCCAGGAGACAATATGTCATGAGTCAGGATTCACCCAATCCACCTCCACTCCCAGAGGGCAAGTCCCAGACCTTTATCACGGTGTCAGACACCCAAGGTCACACATGTTCTTTTGACCCAAGTTCACATTACCTTTGGTCAACCTAAACTGTGGTGAAAGTATGCTTCCCCTTTCTGAAATATAAAGAACTGATTTTTTAGCTTAAAATGTTGGTTCATGCCTATAATCCCATATTTTGGGAGGTTGAAGTAGGAGGATCGCTTGAGGCCAGGAGTTTGAGATCAACTGGGGGCAATAAAGTGAGATCTTATCTCTACAAAAAATTAGAAAAATTAGTCAGAGCTGGGCACAGAGACTCACACCTGTAATCCCAGCACTTTGGGAGGCTGATATAAGAGGACTGATTAAGACCAGGAGTTCGAGACCAGCCCAGACAACATAGCGAGACCTTGTCTCTACAAAAACATAATTTAAAAAAATCAGCCAGGTGTGTTGGCATATGCCTGCAGTCTCAGCTACTTGGGAGGCTGAGACAGGATTGTCTGAGCCCAGGAGGTTGAGGCTGCCTGCGGTGAGCTGTGAGTATGCCACTGCACTACAGTCTGGTAGACAGAGTGAGACCCTAACTAAAAAAGAAAAAAGAAAAAACAGAAAGAAGAAAAAATTAGGCAGGTATGGTGGTGAGCACCAATAGTCCCAGTTACTTGGGAGGCTGAGGCAGGAGGATCACTTGAGCACAGGAGTTTGAGGCTGTGGTGAGTCATGACTGTACATTGCCCTCCAACCTGGGTGACAGAATGAGACCCTATAGGAAGGAAGGAAGGAAGGAAGGAAGGAAGGAAGGAAGGAAGGAAGGAAGGAAGGAAGGAAGGAAGGAAGGAAGGAAGGAAGGAAATACAAGTCATTAGTGTAAGTTGCCATAGTGTGGTCAAGCAAGAGCTAAGAAAAACCCAATAGATTTGGTAATGAGGAGGTCACAAGTAATCTTGGTCAGAGAGGCATCAGTGGTCTGGGTGTGGGAGGCAGAAGGCAGCCTATAAAGTGTCGAAAAGTGAGTGAGAGATACAAAAGTGGAGACCACAAGTGAAAACTTCTTTTTTAGAAAGTTTGGACATGAGAATCTAGTTGAGATGACTGATTCCACCCCAGAAAGTTCAAGGCAGTCTAGCCTTCCCTCCATTAACCCTTTAAATATTTGAAAAATACTAGCAGGAAGTTGATCCCCTTATTTCAGGCAGTGTATAGAAAGGATTTACTTTTATGAGACCCAAGATATCCTACCTGAGAGGCAGTTTTCTCTCAAACACCCAGGTGACACAGTGACATTAACTATAACTGGTCAGTTTCCTGGAAGGGAAATTCTGGTCGAAGCCAAGATGATAAAGGGGTATCCAGATCGATATGCCCAAGAATATGAGGAAATTAGGCAATTTTTAAAGATAAGCTAGACTGTGGTTGCCTAAGAAGCAGAAATGTAATCTGATAACAATTTTCTTTCCTTCAGTCTTTCTTTCATGATCCTTTATCCTTGATATTTGTGAAAATGCTTGTTGAGTCCAACTATTTTAGAAAAATCACATTAAGGTCTATGAGTAAAGGAGGCCACCAGAACCAGCATGTAGTATACCCCCTTTCAGGAACAAATCAGGAGAACTAGCCAGCAAAAGGCAGGAAGCCCCTATATTATTCTCCCCTAGCCAACTCTAGCACCTCCTGATTCTTTCAGTTGACAAAGGCCAACAGTCCTATTGGCTCTGGCTAGCCCAGGGATAGGGAGAGGCTTCTTGTTCAGCAGAACTACAAGGGTAGATGACAGTTATAGACATTTCTACCCCGTCAGGGAGGGCCTAAGTCAGTAGGATTCTGTATATTCCTCTCCAAGGAGAACCCCAAACAAGGAGGGGCCACATTGAGGATAGACCAGGCAGACTGTCAGGCAGGATACTCAGCCTCAGACACAGCTCAGCAGCAATCCCAAGTGCCATTCTATACTCCATGTCTGACTGAAACACATGGGGACTAGGGACTGTAATTCTCACTCGGGGGCTCTAGTCACTTGCAGGTACACATGCAGTTTGCAGACTCACTTACAGGCATTTAGGTGGCTGACTGCTCCTCTGACTGGTCCTAGCCCTGTGACTCCAAGATACAAGCAGTATCTTGTAGTAGAGCCAAGCCCCAACTTCATGAGAGACACAGAGCCAAAGTCCAGAACATGAACACCAGGTGCCCTATGAGAAGACAGCTATACAGCTCTATCACATAACCCTACCCCAGCTTGGAGAGCACCAAGAGATGAAGTCTGTGAGAAAGGTGGGTAAGAGTGGTCATCATCCCTTTATACAATAAGGGAAACAGGCTCAGAGGAGAAAAAGGATTTGCTCAATCATACAACAAGCCAAGGGTAGCACTAGAAATGGAATCTAACTCTAGCTTCTGACTGCACAGGCATCATTTGTGTGGATGCACTCACAGCTATTTACAGCCCCTGGGAAGGCAAAGCCTGGGGCCTTGGAGAGGATGGAAGCATATAGTCGTCACTGCTTAAGGTCACACCTGGGTTCAAGGTTCTTAGGAGCCTAAAACTTGGGTCAGTGGGTACCAGTGGGTACATGGTTCCACCAATCTGGAAAGAAAAAGGGCAAAAGTCTACCTGGCACAAAGGGTCTGAATGCTGTAAGCTCCTACCAGATACTAATCCCAAGAAAAGAGCCACTGGCAGTGGGCCCTGGACTAGCCTGCGGGCACGAATATGCAGGCAGGTTTATGGTGCCCAGGTCTCCATGCAGCTGGATTCACTGGGCACAAAGCTCCCCACTGCCCAAACATCATCTGGTCATGCTTATTACTGTTGCCCAATGAAATTTTATGCACCGAGTCCACAGGTGTGATTTCCCCTTCTTTATGAGGGCCGGAATGACATCACTGATGGCCAATAGAAAAGAGCCAATTATGTCCAGGCCATAAAAAAGAATGAGATTTTTTTCAACCAAATCAAAACTTCCTTCAGCTTCATGAATGCAAGGGGCCCCTTTAAGGAAGGGCCCCGCAGTCCTGCCTGTGGGCTCTAAACCGATTGACATAATTGCTTTCCAAATACTGTGGGCCTAGGGCCAAAAAGGGGGTACACCCTTGACATTTACCATGTGACCCTGTTCTTATCACACTGGCCCCTCAGGGCCATCGGAATAGAACATCAAACCCTACCCTCTGGCCCTGGCTGTCACCTCACTAGTTAGTTCATCAGGGGAAAGTTAGAAGATGGGGGACTCCTCAAGTTCCCTTATTACTTCTTTTGAATAACAAAAAAGCAGAGAGCTCTTCACTGCCTAGAAAGAACAACCCACAAGCATGCAGCACAAAGCAAAAGGGGCCCAGCCTTCCCCACCCCACCCCTCATTCAGCCCCACCACCTGCAACCGAGCCACTCTGGCTGGGCCCAGACATCCCTGATGGCAAACAGGTGTGGCTAGCTCGGCGCCAGCCAAGGCTGGGGAGTAGCTCATTAGGGGAACACCCCCCTCGCTAATGGGTATGGCCATGGTGGAGCCATTGTGGGCGGGAGCTCAGCTTTGAAGATTAGGTGAGGCAAAGCTGGGGGGAGAGCTGTTAGGTTGAGGCAAAGAGAACAGCACCTCCGTGGAGGTCTGATGGACATACTGACAGAAAGACACCAACAGCCAGGACCAGCAAGAGAGCAGGCATCCACGCTGGAAAAGGTCATGCACATGACTCCTTACATGCTTTTATCTCTTCAAGTCTTAGGGACAGACCCAAGTGAGGGAGATGCATATCACTCACTCTGAGCAGACTCAAGCCCTTCAAGAGAAGGGGGACCAGCAGAATCTGGAGCCACCCTTGACCCTTTTCTGCCTCTCAGGAAAGGCTGTGGGACCTAGAACTTGGAGTGATATGGGTTGTCAGTCCTGGTGCCCACCAGGTGTAGGACAGTCAAATACTGTTCACCTGCAGGAGCAACTATTGCATTCCATCTGATATGCAGAAATGGGGAGTGTTGGGAAGCAAAGGTAAAAAGAGAGGCTCTGTCTTCCTCAGAGTCATCACTGGACCCAGAAGTGATCATGGAAGGCCCAGCCTTGGGAAGGAAGAGGCCAGTAGAAGACAGCCAGCCAGACTGATGGAAGGTGCTGCCACAGGGACACCTAAGAGGGCAGATGGGGCATGTTTCCATGCAGTTTCCACACGCTCATTCCAATACAAATGCTGTGAAGAATGCTGTTGCTAGTTGTCCTGCATCTCAGAACTGCCAAGATTTCCTATGCTTCCCCTTCCCACTGGATTCCAGTATGGGAGTCCTATCTAGTAAGACCCTCCACAGTCAGCATGAGTTGAGTCTGTATCCAGCACGGGCCAGCTACCCCAGCCTGGGCAGCTCTTAGCTGGGGACACAGCTCTTTGTCTCTCCTGTTTCCGTTACCCCACCCAGAGGAAATAAACAGACCCTGGGTGATAAACGGTCCGCCTTTCACGATCACTTTTCCTCAAG
This sequence comes from Carlito syrichta, assembly GCF_000164805.1. Taxonomy (NCBI): domain Eukaryota; kingdom Metazoa; phylum Chordata; class Mammalia; order Primates; family Tarsiidae; genus Carlito; species Carlito syrichta. Next base: position 972,981 of record NW_007253826.1, on the reverse strand, counting down.
TTGAGGAGAGTAGCTGGTGATGGATGGGTTGGAATTTGGTTATCAGGAAGGGCTGTCAGCCAGAGGTGCCTATCTCCTCCCCCACTACGCAGGGCATCATTACACTGTGGCATTGAGGTAAAATATGACCAAGGGGAGGGAAGGAAGAAAGAGGGGAAGGCTGAGCTTACACACGGAGCAAATTGAGCAACAATGAGAGCAGGCACGAGGCTGGGACGTTAGTTATCTGCCCGTGACACCTTTTATCTCTGCACAAATTGGTCCTTCCTCCCCCACTGCATCCTCTTATACAAACAGAGGCAGACACAATGTGTCACCACTGCAATAGCGTAGTAATTTAACCCGAATTAGTGAGGGGGTCAAGCTAGGAAATAGGGGTTTCTCATTTCAACAGGTTCCTTAGTCTCGGCTCTGAACCGCCACATTGGGGGAAGGAAGGTAGTGAGAAAGCAGACTCATAATTGAATTCACTCACTTGGCCGCTGCTGATGTATAAAAAATTAATGCTCAAGCTTCCTACCTATCAAAGCTGGTTAGTATCCATCTCACCTGCAAGATGCACCATGTCAGAAGACACAGCACAGGCCCACCCCAGGCAGGCCTAGCACTCAGAGCTTTTAGCCAATGTAGGAAAAGCAAGAACAGGAACGGAGAGAAAGGCACTGCCCAGAGACATCAGCCCCAAACCAGAGGGTGTGACAGGAGCTGATCACATCAAAGGTAGGCCTTGACAGTTCAAGAATACACTTCAGTCTACACAGGGAAAAGGGATCCTGGCTCCACAATGCAACAGAAGATGTACAGGGTGTTTTATCAGTAACCCCTCTCTGCCTCACAAACAGACAAGACACACACACACACACACACACACACTGCTGTGCCTGAAATGAAGGATGCCAATGACAGCACTGATAGCATTGATAAGGCAAAAGGGCAGGGAGGAGAAGAGCCTGGCCTGTTCCTCAGTGACCTCCCCTGTTGAGGGAGCAGGAGTTATGGATACAGGATTCACCTTGGAATCCATTCTCCAAACCCAAAGGTCTCTGGAGGTGAAGAGTGCAGTTCAACCCCCATCCAGTACCATGGCTCTAAGTTTTTAAGTGACAGCTTGGTCAAGTGATCGTATGTCCTTGGGCAACTGACATCACCTCCACTTCCTTGCTCTGTGAGGGTTAAAGGAGCTAGCCAGGGAAACAAGCATTACAAATAAGGGCTCATGAAAGGGATTCTGGCTACAAGGAGATCAACTGAGGCTAAACCTGCAATAGCCTTTGGAGATGCTTCTAGGCTACCTGCATTGAGAAGACAGTGCCTTAGTCAGGAAGAGGATACTGGTGAAGGATTGCTGAGGATGATAGGAAAAGGGAAAGTTCCAGAACAGCTACACAGCTGCAAAAATGAATTCCAAGAAGCTTGAACTGAGGGGAGGAGTTAGGGGTGAAGGAGGCACCTTGGGACTTATTCTCCAAATCCAAAGAATCAGCAAACAAATACCAAGGAACAAAAGCCAAGACCCTGGTCTAGACACAAAAGTGGGAAAACTCTACCTCAGTAGACCACCCTATACTCATGAGTATTGCTGAGATCCAGGACCTTCAAGGTAGAGGCTAATAGAACCCAGTTCCTATATTCAGAGAGCTTCTAGGCCTATCCAGAAGAAAACCATGGCATAAACAGCATAGCCACTCTAAAAAGGACCACTGAGAAAGGGCTACCTCACTTCTGGTGATAGAAGGGCAATGTCCAGGGCACTTATAGAGACTCAGCTACAGTTACCTCTGCTCAAGCAGGTGCTCACATACACACTCATTTGTCCCTCCATTCTTCTCTGCCTGCCCACAGCCCCAGGGAGATGCACTGCTGACTTCTCAGCCCACTATGCCCCTGCACTTGCCCCCATCCTTTGGGACAGCTGCAGGTTACAATTCCAACCACAGGCTTCAGAAAGATGATACACTTGCTGGAGCCTGCAAAGGGTCAGGAGAGAGTACTGTTTGAAATGCCAGTGTGACAGCTGGCTCCCTGTCTGTCTCTTCCTCCCCCAACCCCCTCCCCAAACTTGTCATGGTACAAGAAGTCTATAAGCAGCCCATCAGCTTTAAATATCAGTGTGCGTGAAGCAGGAGCACGAGAGCGAGGGAGCGGGAAGCAGACAGCAAGCGCCTCTGTCGCCACTGCCTGTCAGGGAACACTAATGAATTTCACCACCAGCAGCCATGCTTCAGATGGGGATGAGGTAGGGAGTGGGGGTTTTCTAGGGAGAACTCTCACAGTATTAAAACAGCTTTTCCCAAAGCCCCGTTAATAAATGTCATTGCGGAACTACGGCCCACCACCAGGACTTCAAGGGAAGGGGAGGAGTGGGACAAGCCCTGCTGTCCTCTCAGGCAGGGAGGAGAGTGCAGGGATATGAGGTTGGAAGGAGCCGGCTGAGCCCAGAGTTAAGATGGTGACCTCTGGCAGGTCTCCCACCTTGCCTTCCCACTAACGCCCATGCTCATCTCATGAAGGCCTTGTGATGCTTTGTTGAGAGGACTAGGGTAAGAAGGAAGGGCCTTGGGCAGGGAAAGATGACCAGTCGTGCCTTCCTGGCCAGACTCACCACCCATCCCACTTCACATCAACTGCAGCTAACTCACTTCACAGTGAGGCCCCATGGCAAGGAGTCACAGGCCATCCTTCCAGATCTAGGAGAAGTAGGGTGAGGAAGACTCTGGCACCAGCCTAACAGGAAGCTGCTTCCCCCAAAGATGTCAGAGCCAGAGCTGCTTATAAGTTTACAAATGAAGAAATGGAGGTTGAGAGTGGTAATGTGACTTTCCCAAGATCCTACAAGTAGAAAGCCCTGAGGCCAGGACTCAAACTCAGGTCATTTTTCATTCTAAAGGCCCTTCTCCTTCCACAGTACCACACAGCTTCTCTGAGGAAGAGCTGATCACCTCATTGTCTCCTCTGCATCCTCTGCTGCCAGGACCTGCCCTTCGCCTCTATTTCCTCCCACTAGTACACATGCATCTCTGGCCTGGCACGGGTCACAGCTGTCATGTAGCACTGGGCTGGGCTCCAGGCCAGGGTGAACCCAGCCGGGCAGAGAAAGCCCTGGGAGTGAGCCAGGCCATCACCTGGGAGTCTCCACAGCTCAGAGGACATGGCTACAGGCATAAGCCCTCCCTCGGGTGCCCTCTGCACAGCTCTGAGCAGCAGTGTCTGATCTGGCAGCGACCTGCTGTGCAGGGGGCAAATGACATTTAATTTCCTCTTGGTTTCCCTATAGTACAGACGAAAGGCCGTCACCTGCGTCTGGGTCTGGCGGCACAGCTGGAAGTGTTCCCAGACACGCTGTTCTGGAGAGTTCCCAACAAAAACCAGAACACAGACGGGTGCAGAGGGATGCCCCATAGGCCAGGTTGCTGGTCTTCCCAAGGAAAACCACCCTCAAATCCTTAGTGCCACGCAGTTGCTCAAAGCCTCCAAAAGGCACTATAGACATATAGACCACTTCCCTGCTCCGTGGCTTTTTAGCCCACCTGCCAACAATCTCTACTCCATTTATCCTCAGCAGAGCCCACATGAAGAACACAATTGCCACAAACACCATATGGAATACTATAACATGCATCTCCCCGGTGCCATAAATAGTCCTTGAAATCCTATACCTGTATCTTCCCAGCCCCTCTCTGGGCAAACAATAAGACAAGTGCCTCTCCAGTGTCCTTCCCATGGTAGCTCTTGCCCACCTGTTGTGACTGCAGGAAGTGCTGGAGCATTCACCAGGGCTTGGCCAGAGTTCTCTTTCCCAGATGGAATAACAGAAGCCCCAGCAGGGAGTGGGGTATGGAGAGGAGGCTGAGCAGGCAACGGGAGGCTTCCAGGTCACTGTGGTAAGTGCCTCAGCTGATGAGCTATTCTCTTTTTGGCCAGGGAAACCAGGAGCTCCTTAGTAGGTTGAGCTGTCCCCAAGATACCTTGTTCATCCTACTTGCCTGTGGCCATCTTGACCCTATGCCTGAGTTGCCTTTGTGTGGCCTACAATGCCCTCTGGAGGCTCCATAGAGAGGTATTCTCCTAGTGTTCAGGATCCAGGATGCAGTCTCACCTCTGTGCTAATAAAGGTTCTCAAGGACACAGCTGTTGTCCTTAACCCTCTGGCTGGGCTCCTCTGCCCTGATTCCAGCTTTCCTGACTCCTTCAAGATGTGTAAGCACTTGGCCTATACAGAGTCAAACTTCTGGGTGGGCATTAGACAGGCTGTGGTTTTTAAACTGTGCTCCATGGAGTTCTAGGGTTCTAAAGAGGGATATCAGGATACTTCATGGGACTGGGGGAGGAAGAGGAGGAGTGGGCAGGGCCTTTACCCAGCTTCAAACCAGCACAGCTCAACCTAATATTGGGCTTTAACATTTTGTTCCCCCCAAAAAGTTTACTGCTAAAAAAATACTACCCATTCTGTCTCTCTGTGGCACTCCTCTGGGCTCTCACAATAATTGTTTTTGTGATTTCCTTATAGTGTTTTCATACTCTACCTTACTTACCCTGTAATTATGCATGTGCTGGTATTTCTATCCTGACAACTTGGCAGTCCCTACAGTCCCCAGCAAAGTACTTACTGGGCCCAGAGCAGTTCTCAATAGGGGCTGACTTTAGGCTACTGCTGGAATGCCAGCACATCCAAAGAAATGCCATGATCGGCATCTTCAATGAAAGTTTCCTTGGTAAAGAAGAGTATTCCTTGGGATAGAAGAGATGCAGTAAAGGATAACTGACATTTGCAGAAAGGTGCTCATGAAGACATGTGGCACATGCCACTCTTAAATCAGTGAATGGGACACACCTGCTGCCATGATCAATCATCTAAATCAACCCCCCAGGGGACCAACAGATTTTTGCAATTGGCCAATCCTTGGGCAAAATGCACCATATTCCAACAGAAAATATCACTCATTAGAAGCTTCCAAACCCTATATGTCAAGCCATGGGAACACAGAATGATACTCATCGGCTGCATATTCCAGGGAGTGTTCCCTGGCTTCCTGTATCCTGTAGAGAAGTCACTTGTCCCATAGTTCTTTTCACAGGACTAGAAATGGGTGAAGCCCCTTGGCCCCATCAACCAAACCTACTGCCTGGGCCTCTTTCACTAGCCAGTTTTGGAGAGGGGGCAAGGGGCGGTAGGGGACTGTGCTCCTCCTAGCTAAAGCCACTTGTTAATAGGCCCTAGATTCCCTTATCTCTGGGGACAGAAAGGTAGCAATGAGCTCTCTCCTCTCCCCCCACCCCCCATGCCTCCCAGCAGGGCCAGGGAGGACAGCCATTAGTGTGTGCCTCAGCAGACAATGGGGAGGAGAAGTCTCCAGAGCAAAGGACAACTGCAGCAATTAGAATGCAGGGAGGTTCAGAAGCTATTTAACTGGGTGACCCCTGAGGTCGCTGCATCTGACTCCCATCCCTGGATAAATATTGTATGAGAGGGGAGGGGGCGAGTGAGGGAGCCATCGGAGTGCTGCTCCTCCTTTCACTCCTTTCCCCACCCCACACGGCTGCCTCCAGCCACACACACCAGGAACATTATTTACAGCCCTGACAGTCAGAGCAATCACTCTGCTAACCAAGAGGGAATGGACAAAGTCGACTTACCAAAAATTGACTATGGCAAGTGAAGAAGAAACCAGGGTTTGTGAGGGAAGGGAGCTAAGTCAACACAGATGCAGGGCTCCCCCCACATTCTGGGTCTGACTGACACAAACATTCCGTCACCTCAAGACCCCAAACCACTGGCAGGTAAAGCTGCTCCTAACTGGCAGAGAGTAAGTGAGAGAAATAGAGCATCCTTCTACCTTTTGGGGGCCTGTAATGGAAAAACTCCTGGCTCTCATCAACATCCAGGTGCTCCTTAACAAAGATGGGAGTCCTAGCTACCTGCCCAAAGGAAGCTGAACTAGTCACAAGCCACTTGTCCAGTTGGCCCCTGAGCTGACCTAGTGGGAAAAGGCCAAGAGCAAGAAAGTCAGACATCGCAGAAGGGATCAGGGTGGGGGAAGAAGAGGAGAGTGTCTGAGTGCAGGCTGCGTCTCAGCCCCCACATGTGCCGCTCCTCCAGTCCTGCTCTAATGCACCCTGACATGCCTCTGAAGACAGAGAGCTGTTTGCAGTCAGCACCGTGATTTGTTAGTAATTATTTCCATGGTGTCACATTGCTGTCACTCTGTTAACAAAGAGACAGGCTGCCTTGGGCTGCCTGCAAGAAAGAACGGCAGAGAAAAAGGACTGTCAGGCTCCCGGGATTCTCTGGGCTGGCTGGCTTTCTTCCCCAAACTAACATACTCACAGGCTTTGGAAGAAACAGTTTTACAGAACTATCAAGTCTGAGTTGTGTCACCCTTTAGCCAGGGACACTAAGAATTTATCCTACCCACTCACAGTCACCCTTCCCAAAGCTCTACAAAGCTAAGCCCCCCAGAGTCCAAAATCATTCAGGCCCAGACCACTGAATGAACAAATCATTCAGGCCCAGACCACTGAAGTCTTGAGTTCCCTGGCCTTCAACTCCCAAGACCTCTGCTCTTTGACTCTTCTTCCTCACTGGGATGTTTGCAGCCTCTCATGTGCTCTTAGAAACCTGACAAAAGAAATCTTATTCAGACCAAACTGAAGCAGCTGCCCTATAGGAATAGAAGGGGAATAGGGAGCCTATGATGGCAGGGCATCTTCCGTATTGAACCCATCAACCACAGTTCGAGTGAAGTAGCACAGGTGACAATGCTCCTGAAGCCTCCATGTGCCTGTGCAACTGTGAGGAGACACCTGCAGGGCCGTCTCCACATATGACCTGTCTTTCGCACTGCCTGGATCTGCACAGCATCTTCCCTAGGAGAACTGGTGGTTTGCTTTAGCACAAAGTAATGTCTCCATCACCCTGGCTGGGAATTAGAGGACATATTGGCAAGCAATGACAAAACAGAGGTCACTCACCTTACAGGCATGGAAAATTGGAGATTAATTCTCTCCTCTCACAGAGGGAATCAGACTCCAGGACAGTGGAAGGGACACCAATACTGAGAAACCTTTCACTGCCAAGCAGCAGCAGCAGCAGCTAATCCCACCTCTACCACCATCAGCAGAAAAGGAAGATGAAAGCCCACAAGCCCTAGAGAAGTCCTGCCAAGGTGGCAAGGGCCACTGCCACTTAGCTCCTGCAGAATCCCAAAGGATAGAAAAGGCTGGACACGACTAAAATTCTTCAAGCATTGGATCCAAAAGGCAGAGGACAGTGCCAGCTACATGTACTGGAATGCAAACTCCACAAAAGCAAGATGTTTGGGAAGTTTTCTCTTTGTTCACTGCCATATCCTTAATACCTACAACAGTACAAGGCGCATATTGGGTAGTCAACACATATCTGCTAGAATAATAAATAAATGAGCCAGTATGGCTCAAAGGCCACTTCTACGGGCCTGGGGCCAGCCTCTCACTATGACAGGACCTCAGAGAAGAGAGAGGTCAATACAGACTCCAAACAGACAGGGAAGGCCATATGACCAAAGGACTGGAGTTAAGTTTTAAAGGATGAGGGGGATTGGGACAAGCTGATGAACCTAGGAAGATTCTCATATCAGATTGAACATTTACATACTTATTCAATGGGCATATACTGAGTCCACAACATTGGTTGCCCCATAAGTAGTACTGTTTGAATAGGACCCAAATATGTTCAGCCACAGGGCATCTCGGACTTCAGGCCACACCACACTTGGGAAAAGACTCTAAAGAAGGTAGATATTCCAATAAAAGAATAGTTACATAAAATGTAGTATAATACAATGGAATACTATATAGCAATAAAAAGGCGAAACTACTGATATATACAACATCGGTTATTCTCCCATAAATTATGTTATGCTAAAGAAGTCAGACACAAAAGAGTATATCTTGTATGATTCCACTTATATGAAAGTTAAGGATAGGCAAAACGAACTCAAAGTAACAAAAGTCAGAACAGTAATTACTTGGCAAGGGAAAGGCATTAATGATTGGGAAGAGGCACAAGAGGACTTTCTGGAAAGATGGAAATGTTATTAATCTTGACCTGGGTGATGATTACACAGGTGTACACTTGTATAAAATATATATCAAGGTATACACTTCACATTTGTATATTCTGTGTACTGTACCAATTTCATATCTCTGTACCAATTTCATACCTCAATTATTTTTTTTTTGAGTTGGAGTCTCACTCTTGTTGCCCAGTCTGGAGTGCAGTGGCATGCTCACGGCCACTACAGCCTCGACCTACTGGGCTCAGTTGATCCTTCTGCCTCAGCCTTCCAAGCAGCTGGAACTACAGATGCATGCCACCACACTTGGCTTATTTTTTGTTTTTTATTTTTTTGAGTTGGAGTCTCACTCTGTCGCCCAGACTGGAGTGCAGTGGCCGCTCCCGGCCACCGCAGCCTCGACCTGCTGGGCTCTGGCGATCCTTCCGCCTCAGCCT
>NW_007253826.1:940464-964232 GCF_000164805.1 Carlito syrichta | reverse complement strand
GGTCTCACCTGCCCAGGCAGGTCTCAAACCCGCGGGCTCAAGCAATCCACTCACCTCAGCCTCCCAAAGGCACGGGATCACAGGCTGAGCCACCAAGCCCGGCTTATTTTTTTATTTATTGTAGAGATGAAGTCTCACCAAGTTGCCCAGGCTGGTCTCGAACCCCCAGACTCAAGCAATCCTCTTGCTTCGGACTCCCAAAGTGCTGGAATTACAGACTGAGCTACCTCACCCAGCCCATACCTCAGTTTTTAAAGAGACAAAAAAAAAAAAAAAAAAAGCTGATGCGCAAGAGTCATACACAGGAGTTTTAAAAAATATTGATTTAAAAAACATCTCACACAAAGGAAAATATTTTTCAGGAGTACCAGTGGCGTTCCTTCTTCTCAGAGCTTGAGAGACAAGGCCCTCTAGTCTTCACTCTATATGACAGAGGACAAAAGACCCAAGAAAATGACATGGCCTGGGAAGATGAAAAATGTTCAAAAAAATTTTTTAAAGTACATCCCAAGCCCTATGCCTAGGAGTCATGGTCTGGTGGGAGGCTGCATGGAGCCTCTTTCATGCCAGGTAAGCTTTAGGGAAGCAAAGATGGGTTATACAGTCCAGCTGTATCCAGCCTGTCAGATTCTGCTACAGAGCACAGAACAAGACTTCCAGAGATTGCCCTGAAGAGCCACAGGCATAGGATCCAATTTGTCTTCCTGACAAGCCAGACAGAGACTGGCTGAGCTAACCCAACTCTGGGCTAAGGCGGAGGTCTCAGAGCATAAAGCCCAACCTGCTAGCAAGGAGAAGGTGATAAGACCCATATAGATGGTCAAGGGGCACTAAACATAAAATCCAGGACCAGAACCTAGGCAGCAACACTTGCTTCTGAACCTATTAAGCAGTAAAGAACCATTTAGTCACCAACTCCATAGCAGGCCAAAGCACAAGGCTCCCACCTCCTTAAATACCTCGAAGTCTGATCAGTCATTAAGCAAATATCTTTATCTTTTATCCATGTTTTAACTGAGCAAAATTTCCATTCCAGGGATTTCTATAATCATTACAGTGACTTAGACCCTTGGATGCCTTCCTAGGGAGTGAGGAGATGAGTTGCCACCGAAGTCCCACCCTTCAACCTAGAAGTGAAAAGAGAACATTAGAGGTTCTGTCTGCCAGGGAGGAGCATGTTTGTTGCCCCTCCAGGCACAAAGTCCTTCTAGAACAGAGCCACTGTCCCAAACTAAGGCTCTGAGGGAAGGATGCAGGGTGAGATGCCTGCTGACTTGCATCTCCAGGACCACATGGAGAAGTGTGAAAGGAGCCAAGGATAGGAACCAGGAGCTGCTTTGGCTCCATAGAAACTTGCTGCTGCCCTAGGACCAGCATACAGGAAAGGGTTACCCCCTAGCCAAGTCCACAATCAGGAGCCCCTCTAGTGCCCCTTCTAGGCCCCAGGACATGTGCAGGAGGGAGCTTTCACATGTTTGTGAGTAGGCTAGCTCCAGTGGCATCAAGCAGAGGGGGAGTACCCCTCACTCTTCACCCAAGAACTCTCAGCCCAAGGAGCTGTCAGGCTAACGAGGCTACCCCACCACCACTCCATCTGAGCGTGGCAGGCTGCACCGCACAACTGGCTTCAGGTGGCTCTTCTTTAATTAATGGCATCCCGGGCTCTGCAGGGAGCTTCACCCCACAATGAATGGCCCTCTCTCATTAGAGGCAAGACTGCCATGATGTATTCAGGGTGAGGGCCAGGATTCATTTCCTTGTCTGTGGGTTGGGGATGGGAGGGAGGGGAGAGGCAGCAGGGAGAGATTTATATCGAGTGACTTGGATTAGCTGCAGCTGAAACATGACCCCATCAACTCAAGCTGCCTTCTTGGGGCTAACCTGATGTACCTCTGCTGACGAGAGAGCTCTAGGGAAACTAAAGGGAGGGCAGAAGGTCTGGTTCCTGTTCTCTCCGAGCTTAGGCTACAACTCTAAAGTCCAGAATTCCTATACAACCTCTAGGACCTCCTCCCCTGCCTCCACACACTTTGTGCCCACTGGGAGCCTGGGCTGACTCTGAGTCAACCTTACCCATCAGGAGACTCTTTGTGGCCAGGAAGTTGATCCACTGCCCTGATGTCTATAGGACTGAGCCCCTGACTATGGCCTTCAGCTGACTCTTCTGTTTTTGTAGCAAGCAATACCATCATTCCTTACCTCAAAGAAGGAGTCCACAACATGGTTTACTCCCACAACTGCTCTCTGAGTAGGACCCAAATATGTCCTGCCACAGGGCATCTCAGACCTCAGGCCACCCCACATTAGGGAAAAGACTCCAGTCATCGGTCTGATGCAAAAACATGCCATCAGCGATCACCTCACTATGGTGATCCATTAGGTTGACTCCCACTTCCAGGGAAGGAAGATCTTTAGCAATGCTGTTCTCCTTCCCCCAGCTCCTCAGTGCCCATCTCCTCCCTGGCTGAGCAAGGGGAGTTGGAGTCTTCTAAGCAAAAAGAAAAACTGGAGCCTTCGGTTGTCCAAGTTTCCAATGTACTTCTCACAGGCTTAGGAAGATGGCCTCTTTGTACTCTGCTAGCCACAAAGATGGTTGTAGGCCTAGGAGCTGGCCAAATAGCATACAGCCCTACCAACTCCCCATGAAAATCCCACTAAACTTAACTTTCAGTTTTTCCTGGCTTAAGAGAAAAACATCAGAACCTGCCCTCTTTCCACTCTCTGCCCCTTTAGAATGCCCAATTCACTAAAAGAACTGGAGGGTGGGCCTTCACCTGCCCCTGTCTGCCAATCAGAAGGCTGCTTTGCAGGACTACTGTGTCTCTATCATCTGAACATGCACTCACTGCATGTGATCTATGCTTCTCCCTGGCCCTTGTGGAGGAGCATTCATATACACTTCCTTCCCTACTCAGAAAGAGATGTAGCTCAGTTCCGCTTTGCTAAGCCCTATTTGGCAATGTGTCTAAACACATGCAAACTTAATTAGTTCAGGAGGGGAGCCCAAGCGCTTGCAGTGACAGATAAAAGTAACGGGAAATGAGACAAGTCAGGACTGGCAGGGAGTTGTTACTCAAACCCCTTCCCCCAGCAGGCTGCTAATCAAAGGTGATGTAGCTTAGGGCTGGGACCTACTAGCACACCCATGGGCAAGGGGCAGGGCTCTTGTGAGCTTAGTGACATGATGAGATGCCCCATGTGCTCCCAAACATAAACACAGGATAGAGGTGTCCAAAGTGATGTTGGCTGTGGTTTTCTTAAAACAGGTCTGAGGATTCACTAATTTTTAACCCTGTAAGGAGGCTCTCAGGCAGTCCCAAATCATCCCCCACTACATCTGGCCAACCTGGCCCCTGTATCAAAATGAACACAGCAGTTTAGACCTCCACCAACACTGGATCAGGAACTGACAGCCTAGGATGTCAGAGAACATCCCGAGGCTCTGCCACTCAGTGAGAACAAAGGAGAAGAGAAAGGGCATTCCCACCATATCACCAAGTCATGTACCATGAGGAGGACAGAGGCAGATGGCCAGATGAGACAGTGGTTGAATACATGGGCTCTCAAGTCACAATGCTGAGGTTCAAATCCCCACCCTGCCAAAAACAGGGTCTATGCCCTTGACAAATTACTTATCTTTCTGGGCCCCAGTTTCCTAATTTGTTATAAAAGGGTTATAAAAGAAACTTACTTCATAGGACTATGGTAAGGACTAAATTATATAATATGTGTAATTTAGCATAACAAGGGCTCCTGGTATAAAATAAGTACTCAATAAACATTAGCTATTTTTATTCTCTAATGGTAACTTTTCCATAGGAGTCCCAACCCTCAGTTCTGGAGGCACAAATCTCTCAGAGAAAGCAATTCATACTGCTTCTGAGACCAAGATCCTTGGCCTGGGCCCGTGAGCCACCTCACCTTGTAGTCACTACAAAGGGTCAACACCTAGTACTGGCAGTGAGATCTAGTGGCTTCCTGACCAGCAGCATAGCTCTCTAACTCCTCACATTCAGACTAGTGCATCAAGACCCACAAGTTCCTCTCCTGTTCCATTTGTCCTGTACACTGGCAACTAGTGCTCCCTCAATCTAACTACTATCAATCCTTTGTCATTTTTCCTGAGCAGAGATTCCATAGGACCACTCCATTATTTAGTTGTCACTTATGCAACAAATACTTATTTAGCAACTACTACAAGTCAAGTCTTGTCCTAAGGTTACAGTAGTGCTTGCAGTCTGGTAAGAGACAGAGATAAGCAGAGGCAGCTACAACATAATTTTATGTAGGAATAGCACATGTGCTTCAGGAACACAAAGGAAAGTGCTTAAAGAAAGTAGTTAAGAGAGGTCATCAGGAACTAGCCAGCTCAAACGTGTGGCTGGGGCTGGTGGTGTGAGGGATGCACACAGAGTACTGAGAGTCTAGGCTAGGGAAGTAAACAAGAGCCTTGAAAGTCTCAACCAACAGTGAGGACTTTACTTCAAGGACAAGGACAACCCTTGAAAGGTGCTAAGCAGAGGTGTGACATAATCCACTGCAATTAGGAGAATGGAATAAAAGCAGCAAGACTGGAGTGAAAGAGACTAGTTACAAGGCTTTTGCAGCAATCTAAGAATATGATCATCTTAACTAGGACAGGGGCAGTGGGAATAGAAACAAAGGAATGAATCTGAGAAACCTCTGGGAGGCAGAATCAACAGGTTTTGGCAATTAATTGGTTGTGACTAGAGGAAGGATGATTCTCAGATTTCTGACAGAGCAATGGAGTAGATGCTACCAATCATTATCTCAGGGAATGCTAGAGGACAGGGTGTGGGGAGAAAGATGACACCTGAGCACTAAGGGGCCTGTGGACATCTAGTTGGAGATGTAGAATAGGTAGCTGGATATGCAGGCTTAGAGTTCAGGTGGCAGATAGAGCAGATTTCTTTTCTCAGTCAAGAAAAAGATTAGAAGACATCAGCGTACAGAGGATAGTTGATGCTAAGGCAAAAGATGAGATCACCCTGGTAAGTGTGACGATGTAGAATAAACAGAAAAGACAGCCAGGACAGAGATCAAAGAAACACCAATATTTAAGAAATATCAAGAAGAAAGAAGGAAAGAAATATCTGCAAAAGTGACAGAGGAGAAGTCAAAGAAACAGAACACATAACAAAAGTAAAGACTATTTCAAAAAAAGATGAAGTAGCCAACTCTGTTGAATGATGTCAAGAGGGCCCAGCCTAATCTGCAGCAAGTATGTGATGGGGTCACTCTTCCAGCCATCTTCCACACCACCACAGGATAGTCGCTAGCCACAGTGCTTGCCCAGGTGTATGATTCCACCACCGTGCCTTTCACTCCAGGTAACAGCAGTCTCACTCTTCAGTGGTCTTGACTGCCTGACTGCACCCCTGAGGGAACCTTCAGTGGTCCCTGTATAGTGCACACTCCCCAACTCCAACAGTGACAGTGTAATCTAGGCAAGTATCTTGTGATCTCCAGACTTTCTAGAACCTGAAGTGCTCCAGGTCCACACCTGCCAGGTACAGGCAGGGCAGTGTAGTGTGCACACCCCGCCAAGAAGCCGGGGGGAAAATGGAAGTCAAATGCCATCCCAGCATTGACACGCTCAACCTCCAGTGGGAGGAAAACTTCCCATTCCAAAGCCAAGGATGACCGAGAAGAGGGTTCTCTCAACAGATTCTCAGCAGGCCCGGGGCCCCTCCTCCACCAGAGAGCAGCATCTGATTATCCTGACACTCTATAAAGAGGCCCCTTCTCAAGCTGCACCAAGGCCAGGGCCTCCCTCTGTTCTTTCTCTCTTCCTGATCTGCCCCTCTTCTCAGACCCACAACTACCAGGAAAGCCTCTGGTCTTGCTTCTCAGCCATGCTGTGCTATCCAGCTAGTGAACCTGATTCTTCAAGCTACAGGCTAAAACCCATGTTCCTCAAGTGGGTGCCTGTGTAGGTGTCACTCCTTACTCTACACCAGCCCCCTCCACCCCATGCCAAAGGTGGAATCCCTTGAAAGAGGCATTCCCTACCTGTGTAAGGAGAAAAACAGCACTAAACCACATGGGGAGCTTCAGGAAACACCAAGTAAGGTGAAGGAAACATAGGCCATACAGAGAGGGCAAGCTGACCAAATGTTGTTTCTTAAAGAACTTTAAAGGGAAAATTAAATCTGTACCCACTAAATAAAAACCCATCTTACCAGAACCTATAACTACAGCATCAAAGCCCACGTAAACCTGGAGTATCAACTCATCTGGCTTTGACAAAAGATAAACACAAAATTATTTTGTCAGGGTGGGAGCAGATTTCTTTTCTCCAGTGGGATTTTTGCTGCCACTTCAGTTCCCATTTCTCAGTGCCCCACTAATCAGCCCCATTCCAACAAAAGTGATGTGAAGCTGATGGGGATGGGGTGGGATAAGAGGTAAGGATAGCAGTGAGGCGGCATAGCTCCCGAAACTAGTGTGTGAAATTAAAATACTTGCGGAATTCCTCAGACTTAGTTAAATCTGAAAATGGATGTCAAAATCAGAAGTAAGCTACATACTAACAAGTTGTGAGTGTCAATTTAACCCCACCCTTGTCAGGCTCATCAGCAGCCTTTACCAGGCACATAAAAAGGTGATGGCTCTGAAGAGAGCCATCTGACACACCTCTGCCGAGAGGTTTCAGGAACACCGATAAGCTGTGCACTGTCACGCAGCACTACTTAGGCTTCCTCTCTGGGTGTTTTTATTTTGTTACACATTTAATTAAGAGCCTTCCCAGCAGTTATGCGGAGTCCTGCTTCTAAGAGGCGCCACAGAACTCTCCTCCCCCAAGCCCTTCCACCTGCCACCTGCTTCCTTCTTGTACACCCTTTTCCAGAGCTTCATGTGCCTTCTCAGCTTTCCCAGTTCAGACCCAAGTCAGTCACCAAAAGTCTGTCCTATCCATGTCTTTTGGAAACTACATGGTCTTAGAATCCAATTCTGTCTAGCTATAAGTATTTACTTCTCTAAACCTCAGGAGTTTTTTGTTTGTTCTGCTTCATCTAAAAAAGGGAGATAATACTGCCTAGCAGAGATGGTAGTAGGGAGGACCAAATGAGATAAGGCATGTGCTCATTTAAACTTCATTTTGGCCGGGTGCCATGGCTCACACCTGTAATCCTAGCACTTTGGGAGGCAGAGGTGGAAGGATCATTTGAGCCCAGGTGTTCAAGACCAGCCTGGGCAATATTACAAGACTTTGATTCTACAAAAAAATTTTTAAAAATTAGCCAGGTGTGGTGGCGCATGCCTACGTGGGAGGCTGATGCAGGAGGATTGCTTGAGCCCAAGAGATGAAGGCTGTGGTGAGCTGTAATTGTGCCACTGTACTCCAGCTTGAGCAACAGAGTAGGATCCTGCTCAAAAAAAAAAAAAAAAAAAAAACCAAACCAAGCTTGGTTTGCTTTCATATATGCTTGGGTTCCACAATCCAATCCCTCTTCTCAATGACATCATTTCTTGTGAAGATGCAAAGCAGTCTCCTGAGTCATTAGCATCTGTCCAAGGCCCACTGTGCTGCAATGCAGGCACTAAGGGCTGGACTAGTGCTGCAGGCCAGAACAGGCCAGATCTAAAGAAAGCAACACCCTCTGAAATTCCCTCTCCATCCCATGGGAGACCAACTTCAAGTTTATATAGTCTCCAACTTCATGCACAGTAAAGTTGTCATATACACATATATATATACACACCATGCACAGTTAAAGCAGAAGATTCTGAAATGTGTATGTTCGGAAGATGAACATGTCAAAAAGAAAAAAACATTAGAAGAGTGGGAGTCCTGGCAAGGCTATTTGGAGAAACTGGACTTCTAGACTGGGCCACATGAGCCCCAGAATTCTGGGTATCAGCCTGAGTCTTGCTCTACCCTGAATAGCTTCTCCCTGGCTGCAGAGCTCCACATTAAGCCCCTTCCTGGCTTTAAGAGCCCCAAAGCTGCCAGGACACCATAAACAAGAACAATAGTCTTCTGCCTCCTCGCCTTCTCCATGGACTCCTCCTCTGACTTATATTTGCTTCTAGTGTCAGCCTATATAATTTCTCTGACAATTCCCAGGTATCATCTGGGAATACAAAAACCCTCTGGAGTGAACCTAGAGGTATGCAGTCAGTGTGTGGACACAGCCTAAAGAGTGTGAGAGATGAGGTCCTTGTGTGCTCATGTGATTTGGGGCTTTTCCTTCCTCCTGTATCACCTAGAGAGTTGGGGTCCAATAGGAGGGTTGATACCCATCAGGGTACATAACGTCACCTCAATGCCCAGCATCCAAAAGGCATAAAAAGGACCTTGGTGAGAAGATGACACCTGATGTGGCAGGAAATGTCACTCCAGAGCCACTACTCCCCACCCTGCACCAACACCCCACCTTATGCTCAAAAGTTCAAACACC
Organism: Carlito syrichta; assembly: GCF_000164805.1. NCBI lineage: Eukaryota > Metazoa > Chordata > Mammalia > Primates > Tarsiidae > Carlito > Carlito syrichta. Next base: position 955,806 of record NW_007253826.1, on the reverse strand, counting down.
AGCTGGGCTCAGTGGCTCAGCCTGTAATCCTGTGCCTTTGGGAGGCTGAGGTGAGTGGATTGCCTGAGCCCGCGGGTTCGAGACCCACCTGGGCAACTTGGCGAGACCTCATCTCTACAATAAATCAAAACATCAGCCGGGTGTGGTAGCGCGCGCCTGTAATTCCGGCTACTCGGAAGGCTGAGGTGGAAGGATCGCCGGAGCCCAGCAGGTTGAGGCTGCGGTGGCCGGGAGCGGCCACTGCACTCCAGTCTGGGCGACAGAGTGAGACTCCAACTCAAAAAAAAAAAAAAGTTCAAACATACACATGCAAGCGTGCGCGTGCGCACACACACACGCAGAATGCTTGCTGCTGCCTTCAGTCACAAAGAACACAGACATATTGATTCTATCAATCCTCAGCAAACAGTGCCCCCACCACCTCCACCCCACTTTAGTTCCCTGGGGGCTATCTGAAGCTAGGTATCCATGAGGACAGACAAGATGGAGAAGTGTCAGCCCAGCAAAGGAACCAGTTCTGTCTTCTATAAATGGAACAAGATTGGGAGACAAAGGAGAAAAAGCAGTGGGGACAAAAGAGAAAAGAGGAGGCTGGTGACTTGAGCTGCTCTCATCCCACCACTGGGCTTTCAGTTGGATCACCAGGGTGTGCATGCCAGATACAAGGGTAGTATAGTACAATAGTTAAGAGTAAGAAAGCGGTAGCCAGGTTGCCTGCGTTTAAATTCTAGTTCTGTGTGTTCTTGGGCAAGTTATCTAACCTCTCTGTGCCTTAATTTATTCAGCTGTAAAATAGGAATAATAGTAATACCTACTTGAAATAAGTTACTATGTCTCATTATACAGCAAGTACTATGTATTTGGTTTTAAAAGAAAATGTTTCTTTTAAGGCCCTCTTTTAACTCCTTCCTACTACGGCAATAACATATAGCCCAGAAATATGAAGGGCTGTCATGAGCAGTGAGGCTTGGCAAAAGCAGGAAGGCCCAAACAACAGCAATCAGGTAGGGCCTTGATTTAACCACACCCTGCTCCAGGGAAGCAGAAGGTAAGGCTGCTAGCCCTCTTCTAGCCCTGGTAGCCCCCAAAGACCCAGGGAATCCCTGACCCAGCTGTCCTGTAGGCTTGAATATTTAAGCCTCCGAAAGGCAAGACCTGGCCCCACAGATTCCAAGTCCTGCCAGCGAAGTAGCCTTTCTCATACTCACATGACTTTTAAGTCCCAGTCTCCACAGGTGACAAAAATTGACTTGACGTTTGGATCTAAGAGGCCTTCCTTCGCCATCCACTCATCGACCCTCTGAAAAGTACACAAAAACAGATGAGATTTTCCTTTTTTTCCCCCTGAGCCTGTGAAGAGCCACAACAGTGAGACGCAGATAAGCTGCTTGTAATCAGAGCAGGAGAAAATTGTAATCTTATCCAGCCATGGCTCCACTCTGGGCTCTCAGTCTTGGCTCAGAACTATGGAGGCACTTGGAGGATGATCCCTTCAGGAAGATCCCACAAGCCCAAGTATGTCAGGGGAGGGAGTCCCTCCATTCTCCCATTGTTTGGCAGCTTGCCCCAAATACCTTGCTCTGACCTGGTAGTTCCTCTCAATGGTCCTCAGACCTAGCCCACCACAGAAACAGGTTGTCTGGGGTCATGAGAAAAGGCTAGAAGGAGGCCCTAAGCAGGGGCTCCAATCCACAGCTTCATTCATTCACTTCTTCATTTTACCTTTCCACCAAATATTTATTAACCAAACTTAGCAAATTGGTTATACACCAAAAGAAGATGATAACAATTTTTAAAGAGACTCCTTTACTGGGTTGGAGTCCCATCCTGACACCTGAGATAGTGCTGCTTGTTCTAGTAGTTAAAAGTTCATAAACTGACCAACTTTGTATTTATTGCTCTTCTTCACAGTAGAGGATTCGAATTCAGCAGAATATTTTGAAGGCTGAACTCAGTTCCTACACAGGGGGAGAAACTGCTCCTAAACACACTTTAAGTCTTTCTTCCCATTCATCCCTTTGATTGGTTTTATTGTTTGTGCTCATGCTGGAAGTACAAATACTAAAATCAGTGTATAACAAGAGAATTACCATAAAGAATTCATGAAGCATTGCCTATTTTTCAGAAGTTCCCAGGCATGGAAAGGGAGTGCAACAGATCATACTATTGTTTCTACTCATACAGGAGAATTATTTTTAAAGGCTATCTCACATAGTAGTTAAAAACGCAGGATTGAAAGTCAGACCTATCTGGGTTCCAACCCTTGGCTCTTCCATATCCTAGCTGTGTTACTGACAGGAAATCATTTAAAAGTTATTTAACCCCTCTGAACCTCAGTTTCCTTCATCTATAAAACAGGACAGGATACTAACTTTACAGAGTTGTTGAGGATTAAAAGTAATAATGTATTAAGTGCCTACCACAAAATTGACAGTAGGTTGAGAAGGGGAGAAAGGCAGATCATCATAATACAACAGATGTAGCAAAGGAGGAGTGATCAGAGTGCTACAGGATTGAGCAGAGTAAGTGGCTAGCCCTACCTTCACAGGGAAAGGCATCACAAGAAGAGAACTGAACTAGGGACTTGATGGTTGGGTTTGCTTGACATGGTGGAACACATAAAAGGATACTACGGGCAGCGGCAAAGATGCAAGCATGATAATTTTGTATTTGAGAAGCAACGATCTGTTTAATGTCTGCCTTCCCTACCAGACTATATATAAGCACCATGCAGGCAGGGACTCTGCTTTATTTACTGCCTTAATTCCTCACCCAACACAGCATCTACCCAATAATAATATATTGCTGACTGACTGAAAACATGAATAGGTAAAATTTAGTGTGACCAAAGTCCACAGCATATACAAAGGAAGGACGAGGGCCAGGAGCAGTGGCTTATGTGCTTTGGAAAGACACCTACATAGGAAGACTACTTGAGACCAGGAGTCCTGGGTAAGACTCAGATTCTTCTGAGCACTGTGCTCCAGGGCTGCCCTAGGGCTTGCAGGAGATTGCCTCCTGAAGACCACATCCCCCCTCAACTAGGGCCACTGAGAAAAATGTCCATAACAGTAACAGCCCCAATCTTGTGCTGGTCCAGAGCAAGTATCTGCCTCCCAGGATCCCAACCACAGACGTTCCAGGAGAAAGCTGTCTGCCTTCTGGCTTCTTCAGAAGCCAGGTCTTGGCTGGGGATGCTGGCTGGGACAAAAGGAAGGATGGGTCCCCTCTGTCTCCTTGAGTTTGGTCTTACAGGGAGCAGTCCATGCTAAGAAGCTCCCTCAGTGATAAGAGTGAATCTCCTCTCAAAAAAGAGGGTCAATAGGGCTCATCTTATCCTCTACCGATTACTACAGGTGCCCAAACCCTGACCCAACCAGACTGGTCACAGAGCCTGGACTCCTACACTCCTAGGAACAGGAGTCAACTCTGCCACCAAGGTGAGCCTAAACCTGCCTCTCTGATGCTGGCACCATCCTGAGGGATCCCAGGAAATTCAGTCTGCATCTCTCTCCTCCATGGGATAGGATTTCTTGGTTAAAAAAAAATATATCTTGCTGCCCACCCTGCCATTATCCTGCTTCCTCTAGGCTGGCTACCTACAGTGCGGATGTGCCCTGTTATTTCTCCATATACTCTGCTTGCTCCTGTGGTTTGGTAAGGCCTGAGCTTTGGCTTTATTGGTCTTAAAAACAAATAAAGCATTGAATGAGATTCACAGCCTTTTTCTCTTCTTCCCTCCCTCTACAGAGAAGGACATGGGAGGGGGGACCTTCTACTCCTGTGAAAACCTCCAGGCCAAAGGGGGGTGGAAGGAAAGCTGAGGCCAAGCACTGCCCTTCCTTATTCCCTTGGGCTGGAGCACAAGAAGCAACGTCTTAACCTTTTCCAGCGCCCTGAGGAGAACATCCTAGAAGTGTGGTCTCTGCCAAGGGTTTTAAAGTCTTTAATTTGATTTTCCTCACATAGGCAATTGTTGTAATTATTCTGATTAGGAATCATTACCCAGTACAGCCTCTGCACCCCAGGCAGGCACCATGCATCCAGCGGCAAGCTGCAGTGGGGCAGGCGGCCCTGCGCAGCTCCTGGAGGAGTTCACAGCAAACAAAAGCCATTGATGGGGAGTTCTGGGTGAGTTAATGAAGTGCTCACATGCCACAAGAAGCCAACACTAAAGCTAAACAAAAACACCTCCAGTCCCTGGGGCTAGTCCCACAATGCCACAGCTTGGTCCCCTACTCCCCAGCCCACCCAGCACAGGTTGCCCCAGAGCTAGCCATGGGCCAAGAAGGGGTGGAGGGCCCTCCGCCCTACTCCTGGCAGCACTCGGACATCTTGTCAGTAACCCTGATGGGAACAGCTGGAGATGACAGATCAATGGTTCAATACTCTCAACAGCATGTCACTGATGTGACAGCAAATGTTATTCTAATCAAGCCATAATCATAGTCAAATTACATGGCTACATTCTCAGGAGGGGAGGGAGAGAAAGGCAGTGGGAAGGGGTCAGAGGTCAGGTATTAAAGGTCACTCAACCTACCTCCAGCACTTGCTGCAGGCTTGGCTGACCATCCACCATGGCTTGAATAATCCCGGTGAGCTGAAAGGAAAGAGAAATAGCCAATGGGTGGAAAACTGGGTGCAGGCACACAAGGCTGAATTGAACCCTTTCCTTTCTGCTTTCTCTTTCGACTGTAAAGAGTTCTGACCTGGCACTGCTTTCAGCTCAGAACCCGACTAGAAGCCTTGGGAATAAAGTCCCAAGACACATTGTGAGTTTCTCGCACAAAATTTTGCCCCAAGATGGGGATACACATGCTGACCATGAGGTATCATCTCATACTTGCTTCAGTTTTCATTTTACAAAAAAATTGGTTTTACATGTCTTTTGTATCCAGTAGGCTCAATAACTTCCCAAAAATTATAGTCTGAAGTAAATTCGACTCAGAAGTTCCTGTAAAACCTGGGGAGTGTTCCTACAGGACAGGTGCACTTGGTTTCAAGCCTACCTCTTTTCTGAGCCTCGATGTCCAGCACTGACTCCTGCCACACTCTCTCTAACACCAGTGAAGCCCGCAGGAATCTACCCTTCACCCTGCAAACCTGGGTTCTCAATACCAACTGGCCAAGTAGGAGACAGAATCACCTTTAAACAATGAGGAAGCTAAAACAACAATGCCTAATGTATACAATCTGACCTAGAGAATTTCTAAATCACAGGCCTATCTATGCTGTACCTAGGACAGGCCTGAGTTCAAACAAGCTTACCGTCTTGCTTTGTTTTGATTTGGGTTTAAGTAAAAATATCCCTCAAGCACAGAGTAGGGATAGACTGACTGCCTACAAGGATCTGAGGGCATGAGACCCCATGTCCTGGACACCAACTGGAAGTCACCATGCCCAACATGCCCTTGGCTACTTCCAGAAAAGAGCAGTATTTCAGGCTTTCTTGGAAATGACTTTTTTTTTAAAGTGGGGAGGGGGATTAAACTCCAATTAAACTATAATTACAGTTAATGAATACCAAATACCCAACTCATAGAACCGTTGGCTCTAAGAGGGAAGGTTATTTTCTCATAGTGACTTACATGGAATGGTAATACACACCTTTTAGGGAAGAAATTTTCATTTTAAGAACGCTGAGTTCCTCTAGGTGGGTTTCTGTAGTTCATCAAGTCATTATTAGGTGGTATTTTAAGGAAGTGTAAGGACACAGCCACTCTATTTTATATTCCAGAAACTGTTTTTATATTAATCTGTATTTTAATTGGGTAACAGCTGCTGCCTACAGACTTCCCATGGTCTAAAAGGAAAATAAATTAGAAAGATTAACTACACTGTTGTTTCCCAAGGCTTTAACCCACAGCATGCCCACCCGGCTGGCACCACACCCTTTCCTTGCTTGGGAGACCAAAGAACTGCCCAGCAGAGGGAGGGCCTGAGTCAAAGAAAAGAAAAGATGGTCTGCTAAGGGCTGGGGGATGGGGATGGGGATGGGGAAGCACTCTGGGCCAGTAGTTTCAATCACCTTGGAGTGCAAAGGATGACTCCTTTTATTTAGTCAACAACTATTCACAGAGAGCCTCCTATAGGCTGGGCCCCACTGTAGGAACTAGGGATCTAGCAGTGAAAGAAAAACCCTGACCTCATGGAATTTTCATTCTTGGCAGTCCCCTCATGGGCCTTACCCCAGCTCCAGCTCGTACCCAGAGACTGTACACCATCCAGAGCCACAAACTGAGTAGGCAGCTGCCCTGTGTCTTGTCTCAGGCACAGAGGGGCCAAAGAGAATCAGGAGTAGGTTTGTGTCCAGCTCTAAGCCCAATATCCAGATTACTGATGGACACCGACATACCCACTGCTGCCCATTCTGGCCTAGTTTCTTTCCTGTTAAGTCTACGCTGAGACACATCTTCAAGCCTGGAGTTGCAGCTGAGGGTCAGGACTATCCTGAAAAAGAGGGCCCACAGCCACTCTCACTTCTCAGAAGGCTCCAGGGTCTAAATGCCAGTCTTGTGTCTGGCCTGAATTTCAGGGGCAAGGCTTGGTCCACTCCTTCTCTTGGCTCCAACTAAGGGTCAATCAGATGAGCTAAACACCAAGGGTTTAAAAAAAGTCTCATTCACACAGAAACCAAGGCACCCTTGCCAAGAATCCTTTTTCCTTGGAGATGGGGCTTAGGTCAACACCTGTGTACCCCACAAGCACCTGCCCTCGGTCCTAGAGGAATCACTCTGGGGACAAAAATCACTACATTAAAAAGGAAAACCAGGCCAGGTGCGGTGGCTCATGTCTATATTCCCAGCACTTTGGGAGGTGAGAGGATTGCCTGAGCCCATGGGTTTGAGACCAGCCTGGGCAGCTTGGCGAGACCTCATCTTTATAATATATCAAAAAAATTAGCCGGGTGTGGTGGCGCATGCCTGTAGTTCCAGCTACTTGGAAGGCTGAGGAGAAAGGATCACCTGAGCCCAGCAGGTCAAGGCTACAGTGGCTATGAGCGTGCCACTGCACTCCAGCCTGGGCGACACAGTGAGACACCGACTCAAAAAAAAAAAAAAAAGTGGCCGGGCTCCGTGGCTCAGCCTGTAATCCTGTGCCTTTGGGAGGCTGAGGTGAGTGGATTGCCTGAGCCTGCGGGTTTGAGACCCGCCTGGGCAGCGAGACCTCATCTCTACAATAAATCAAAAAATCAGCCGGGCGTGGTAGCGCACACCTGTAATTCCGGCTACTCGGAAGGCTGAGGCGGAAGGATCGCCGGAGCCCAGGAGGCAAGGCTGCGGTGGCCGGAAGCGGCCACTGCATGCCAGTCTGGGTGACCGAGTGAGACTCCAACTCAAAAAAAAAAAAAGAAGTGAAGACCAGGATGCCGATGCTCAGGTCTTGCTGCAAGATCCCTAACTGCAGACTAAACCCACCTATTCCTACTCTGTGGCTGAGAACGGAGCTTCAGCATCCATTCTGGGACTTTCACAAACTCCACTCCAGTGCCCAGCAGTCCTGGAATCATCAGCCTGGAAGAAGCCTGGTAGAGTCAGTGCCCTCCCTCTCCATGCTTCCCAAAAAACAGCGAAGGCATGGATAACAGCTGAGTTCTTAAAGGATTTGACCTCAACCCCTAGAGATACAGTGACTTGAGCTGTTGGGGCAGGTTTCTAGAGAAGGCCTCGTGCCCCTGTGTGAATCCCTCCAAGGATGGACCACTTCTTCTCAGCTCTATCAAGGCAGTGGATGAAGAGGGAATGAAATTAAGAAAGTCAGTCCTTATACCTAATACTCACAACCTATAATACACCTGTAAGACTTATGTAAGAAGCTATGAGGAAGAGAGAAAATTTTATAAAATTAATACTGGGAAGTTCCATCTTAGACCTAACTTAAATCCTTCATGCTACAGTTTAAGCCCATTCCACTTGTGTTAATAAATGTTTGTAAAAAGCTTTCACATCCTCACAATGAAAGGTACTAGAGCAAAGCCAAGTATTATTAAGCTGAGAACCGGGGCTCACAGGCTAAACAGAGCTCAGAGACCTTAGCCACTTAAAGCAGGAGAGGTGAGAGGAAGAATTAATGTGTGCTCTGTGGCTCCTTTCACTGAGGGATTGCAGATTAACTCCCACTTCTCCAGTCTCAGAAACCACAAGGCAAGGGGCTTTTGACCCTGATTGATAACACGACTGGTTACTGAAATCCCCCACCCACACAAGGGCTTTGTCCAAGAACAAGCTGGCTTCATCATATACACCAGCAACTACAGGAAGCAGACCAAGAAACTCAGTGCCAATAGCATGTCAGCATCCAACGCTTTCTCCTTTCACAGTTTATCTCCAACACAATCGTATTCTGACACCAAGACAGTTTGTTGATTACATAAGCACTTGTCTCTGGTGTGCAATCTGATAATCAGACCCACTCTTTCTCCTCAGACAAAGAGACCAATAAATCTCAAGCTTTATAAGTACAGGTGCAAGACAAAGCCCTTTACTGGCATTTAGCAAAATGAGTATTTTTCTAGTTTTTTCATGACAACAACAACAAAAAGAAGACTGCACATGGTTAGGGACTGTGCAGCAGCCCAGCTGCTAGAGACAGAGATCTGATGAGTTGGGGAAGATTCTAGAGGCTCCAGGGAAAGGACTTGGGAAGGAATGAAACACATCCCTGTCTCTGTTATAACCATGTCTCCAAGCAGTGGAACTAAGAAAGGACGTCAAGAAGGCTAACAGCATGTTCTAACACAGAGCAGTAAAAGTAGGAGTGTCTATATATAGGCTAGAGACTCACTCAAGGCAGAATCCTTCTACCTCCTATCCAGCACTGAGGCTGCCTCTCTCTCCACACAAGTATGTGCTCATATGTGTACACGTGTCATGTGCACATGCACAAGCACACACAAACAAGCTAGGATTCTTAAGAACTTCTTATGCACAAGAGAGAAAATCCTGCCAGAGGAGCTACTTAGGTATAATCTGGAGGTCTGGGGTTGTTCCTTGCATTTACTAATGAAAGATGCTCTCTGGTTGGAAGGACCTCTGCTCACACTTCCAAAGGCAGCTACTGCCAGGTTGGATGAGGTCTCAGAACGATGGCTGCACCCTATGTCCATGCTTCTCTCTGTGATACAATTCCAACTGGTATAGAAACAGGGCAATATTTAGATGCTCAGGGGTTTTCCAAACAAGATTTTACTTACACAAAAGAGCAAGTCAGCCATACGGTTACTTTTTGGGGAGACAAAATAACTCCTTGACAATATTCGCTCATTTAAGGAATCAAGTATTTACTTGGTACCAATCCAGATCCTACAACTGGACAGAGATGGATCAGGTCTAATTTCTGCCCTCAAGGAACTCACAGTCTAGTGAGGAGACAGACAGGTAATACATAATATAATATATCTGATCTATGTTGGGGTAAGTACAACCCAGACTGGGGATCAGGGACAATGACCCTGAACACAGTCCTGGAGGACAAGTAGGATTAGGAGGAGGAGAGTGGGAGCAGCACACAAGCAGAGGGACCATCATGTGTAAAGAAGGATTGTGAGAGGGCAACCTCTAGGTGAGGGAAATAGGCAGGAGATGAAGCAGGAAGAGATGAGCCTCAACAAAAAGGAGGGACAGGTCATGGAGAGTTCTAAGATCTGGAAGCCTGAGATAAAAAGGTATACACAGTGCCTGCAGAACAATCACATTTTCACTTTCAGAACAGCCTTCATAACAAAGATCAAACCACCAGTGCTACTACCTTCCAAATTATGTATATATATATATCTATGGGTGAAACGTTCTAGAAAAAAGAAACAGTTTTTAACAGTCTCACAGTTTTCCTCCCCTCCCAGAGCCCTACTCTGGGGGAAAAAAAAAAAATCCCTCTTTTCTCAATACTCTTGGGTATCCACGCCCATTCAGGCCCAGCTCCAGTAGCACTCTGTTCCAGCCTGCACATCTATACCAGGCAGCCTAGCCTCACAGAGCTGGGGCCCCTGAAGGGCAGACCGCAAACAGAAAGGAGGAAGAGAAGGACAAGAGGACACTAGACTTTCAGGCCAATGAAGGGTTCAGGTAACTGGCTGGTTTAAAAGAAAAAAGTACTTCCTTCCTTCCCTTCCATAAGGAAGAGGATTTTCAACACCTCTAAAATTTTTGACTTTTCAAAGGGGGCAAACAGGACAGATTAGCGCCCCCTGGTGGTATAGGTAACTCCCAGGGGGGAAATACCAGTAGAGGAGGAAGGAACCAGAACCTCAACATCATCAGTCAGAATAACAAAAGGCTTAAGATTGGCGAGACCTCATCTCTACAATAAATCAAAAAATTAGCCAGGCGTGGTAGCGCGTGCCTGTAGTTCCAGCTACTTGGAAGGCTGAGGCGGAAGGATCGCCGGAACCCAGCAGGTCGAGGCTGCGCTGGCTGGGAGCAGCCACTGCACTCCAGTCTGGGCGACTGAGTGAGACTCCAACTCAAAAAAAAAAAAAAAAAAAGGCTTAAGAAACTAGGCACCTTGGCAGATAGATGCCTGTAACAAAAGGCCCATTTGGGCCAGATGGCAAACACTGGCCTCAAGACCAGGAACAACCCTTGAGACCTCAGATCTGGGCTAAGTCAGTTAAGTCAACCGCAGAGCCCACTGAGCCCTCCCACCAGGGTCAGGCAGCCTCTCCCATACCAAGGAAATTGTTTGGGATTACTCAAGAACTTCTGTTCACCTATTCCATTCACATCCAGAAGACAGGTATTTAAATGAAAGCACAAAGTTTCTAATGTATCTCAGTCCCAAACTCTTAAAAGATTCTAGAAACATTCATGTTTTCTCACCACTGCTGCTACCACACATTCTTGACCCACGATCCCACTACTGCCTGCTGGCCACCACAGAGTGCATAACACAACACATCACAGAGGAAAGCAGCCATGGACGCCTTCTCCAAACAGTCCTGGGAGTCAGAACTCTCTGGGCTCTTCCCTTCTGCCAATGACTCTTTTGAACCTCCGGCAAGCATCCAAAATCTCAGTTTGTCCCAGTTTCACAATCTGCAAGACGGGATCAATACTAACCTGCTGACAAGGTGACTGAGAACAGTACCAGCCTAGGATAAGAACATTTCAGCCTGGGCCAGCCAGTCCTCATGTTCCACTCAGACTGCCCTTCTCTTTCTTCAGTGACAGAATGCACTGCCTGCAAACTTAACCTCTGCTTCATGCAGGGCCCTTTTACAGAGGGCAGAGTAACAATGCTAGAAAGTTAAGAAAGCCTGGACATAGCCTTTTCTTCCAAGTGGCTGAAATCTTCACCAAGAGGCCCTAAGGAAAATGGAACTGGAAGAACCTGAGCCCCAGAAGCACCACCCTGCTCCTGGACTCCAAGTGCCCAGTCCCCTAGAAAAGTGGGGATGACAAGGAAGGGAAAATGTTGGGGAAGCTGGGGCTGACTGTGCCACTGCTCTCTCTGGGTCCCCAGAGACAATAGCAGCCTGAGTAGAGTGGCAGACTTCATAAAAAGCCAACTACTGGGTCCAGTGTGCACAAGCCTTAACCACTGATAAGACCTAAGCTTTCCCTAAGTGGCCTGTATAAAGCACTAATGATCCCAACACTCTCCTCCCAGCAGCCCTTGTTGCCCACCTCCAGGGCCCTTACCTCTGTACAGAAGGGGGTAAGCTGTGGATGGACTACGGGCTGGACATACATGTGAAAGGTGGACTCAATCTCCATAGTCCGGCCATTTAGCTTCAGGATGGGGAACTCGATGATTTCCTGGAGTGCCAAAGACACAGAAAAGGAAAAAGAAGTCACTGTAACAAACCATTTCAAACATTAGCTCCAAGTCAAGAAAGAATGAATGTTTGGAGCTCATTAGCTCCTGCCAGGCCAAACCCAAAACTAAGCAAGATGGTTGTAACACAGTTACAATCCTAACCCTCCCAGGTTTTAGGGACTGGACACACATCCCTAATCTCCACTGATTCTGGAAAGGGGAAGGAAGACAGTGGTGTAATCTGCCCCAGTTTCTCCAACTGGTTCTCCAGCAGAGGCTTACTCACTTGAGCCTTTAAAAGTAGGCCTTCCAGCCGGGCTCAGTGGCTCAACCTGTAATCCCACGCCTTTGGGAGGCTGAGGTGAGTGGATTGCCTGAGCCCGCGGGTTCAAGACCCGCCTGGGCAACTTGGCGAGACCTCATCTCTACAATAAATCAAAAAATCAGCATGCCTGTAATTCTGGCTACTCGGAAGGCTGAGACGGAAGGATCGCCGGAGCCCAGCAGGTCGAGGCTGCAGTGGCGGGGAGCGGCCACTGCACTCCAGTCTGGGCGACGGAGTGAGACTCCAACTCAAAAAAAAAAAAAATCAATAAAAGTAGGCCTTCCTTCCCCTTGCCCAGGCCCCTGTTATGGAAGGGCCTTGTATGAAGTTCAACAAAGCTGGTGAGTCTCTTCATTAGTTTTGTTTTTTTTTTTAACGAAGATAAATAATAAATAATGCCAAAGGGGATCCCAAAGAGAAGGAAAACACTGAGTAAAAGTAATAGGAGCTAGCACCTCCCACCTTTCTTTCAGGCAGTATGCATCTCCCGCCCCCCACCCCGCCAGCCCAATCACTTAGCCAGCCCTTCCCAGTCCACTGAAACATAATGGAAGAGAAGGAGGAGGAGTGACAATTTGTTTGGTGTCTCTAAGATTAATTTGTCTCCGTTATTTAATAGAGATGCACAGCACCAAGGTCCTGGTGTGCAAACAGGCTTGCAGAACGCTCGCTGGCTGTGCAGCACGCCTCATACATCGCTCCTGGGAAGGGAGAAATGCACCAGAGGGGGGAGAGGGCAGGAGAGAGCACATGCCTACCAGAGAGAAGAGGGAAAGCAAGGAGAGAGAATAAAAAAATTATTGCTTTTTAATATTCAAAAACAGTTTGCAAAATTTAATCAAAGCAGAGGAAAAGCTAACATTTTTACCACTTTGACATTTTTATTAGCGCTTTCATAAATTTTTAAAACATGAATGGAATTAGTTTACAACACAAAAAAACTGCCCTGAAAACATCTGGAAGAGACAAATAGGAAATAATAATAAAAAAAAATAAAAAAATAAAGGAAAATTCTCTGAGTAAAATTAGCATGTGGAAAGGGCCTCTACTGCAGAGCGAGAAAGGGGTTTTGCCCATTCAGTGGCCTCTAATAGCACCAGTGGCATCCCTGTCCCCAGATCCCCCATTCTGGAGAGGTCCTTTCCAGAATCACTAAAAAAAAGGTAAATCGGTTCTCTCCAGAGACAGCCTGAAGAAGCAACACAAGCTGATGACACCTGACTGTACTTAGGAAATGAATGCGTGGAAAAATGGGAGAAATGTTCAATCTCCTTGATGTCCCAGGGAAGCCAGGTATCCTCCCTGCCAAACATACCGACTAATATTGGGCTTGTTTTTAAAGCATCTGTTTCAATCCAATACATAACAGCAGGACTGAAAACTAAATCAAGTCAGTCAGATTTCATGCCAGAGAAATTCAAAAATTCTGGTTGCCTGATCTCCCTGGGCTGATCTCCAAAGATGGGGAAGCTGACAGCTTATTCCCAAAGACAGAAAGGGCAAAATGGCTGCAAAGAAGGAAGACAGAGACGAGGCCCAGGCTGTTGATTAGACTAGGTGATATCTCTCCTCCCAGGTGAAGAGAAATGGGCATTTATTTCCCATTTCTCTGGACCTTTTGTTTCCCACAAAGCATTACAAAGTAAAGGGGAATTTTGCCCTGAATCACAAAATTGAACACACACACACACACACACACACACACACACACACACACACACACACACGATATGCATTAGTCCCCCTGAAAATTCAGATATCCAAGATTTCCAAAAGCCAACTCTGAAGTACAGCTCAACTGAGTTAGGCTCATCTGACTCTTGAATTTCTTATATATCCCTCCTCACCTTCTAAGTAGAAGAAATGCTTTCCTAGCAGAAAGAGCTCTGTATCCTGGTGAGTTTGGCTACTCCAGTGTCTAAGGAAACAAATATAGCCAGCTCCTCACTAACAATGTTAGCTGGGCCCACAATGAAATTTAACCTGTGACACAACTGTACTTTTCATTTAAACTTTCATTTGGAGAGAAGCAGTGTTTGGAGACCTGCAGTTTGTCCTGCTAATAAAGACAAGTGTTGGGACCTTTAAGGATGCCATTCATCTTTGGCTTTTATTAAATTCAATTTTCTTAAGCCCATGATACATTATGAAATTAGGAGTTGACATTCCTCTGGAAACAAAAATATCTATCAAACATAAATAGGAAAAAAACCCTCTATTACCAAGAATTTATGGCTTAAAGTTGATCTCTTTCCACTTTTTTACAAGCACATGGTTTGTTTTAGATATCTGAAATGCTATTATACATCTAGAATTTCATTAGTATTTATTATAAAATAGTATGTGCTGCAGCTCCTGCTCTGACCAGCACCAAGTCAGCAACCCCAGTGGACTTTCTGAAAACTTGGCCTTTGGGTTTCCTCACTGCAGCAAATAATAGTAAATATTGCGGCTCAGTATTCAAACTTCCCTGCTGGAGGCTTCCTCACCCATAGGGAAATGGAACCAACCCAAGAGCTCAAACTCAATGCCATTCTCCCAGAGAAGAACAAGCCAGCTTCAGCTCCATGCCAAAAAAAAAAAAAAAAAGTGGGGGTAGACCCCTTAAATGCCTGGGGAGCAGGGACCCAAGGTTCAAGACACATCAGATTGGGCCTATCATAAACATACCTCTGATGTTGCTAGCCTATCAGCTAGGCCTCCTCTCCAAGATCAGGAAGAAGGGCTTTCAAGGGCCAATCTCAAAACATGGCTTTACAGGGCCTTTCCTCAGCAGAATTGGGAACTATTTTAACAATAGCCCTGCATGCTGGCATATTCACATAAGCCACTGAGAATGCAAAAGAGGAGTTTCTGAGAGAAAACCCTCTGAGAAGTCAGAGCAGAAAGGACCTCACTTAGTTATTTCTTACCTTCCTGTATTGCCTGACAATCCCAGAACCTCAAAATACTGACCCCGACAGGCCCATCATGGGAGAGGAGCCCCAATCTGCACCAAGTTAGCACAACTCTGTAGCCAGCGCACCTGGGGCATGCCAAACATTTCAACAGATTTTAACTGATAATGATCGGAGACATAACCACAATACTACAGGTTGATGGCATCAGTTCAACACAAGGATTTGTAAAGATGTGCCCAAGTACCAGCTTCTAGGTCTAGTTGCTCAGATAATGAAACCTTCCTGCTCCTCTCCTTCCCCTCATCCAATTTCATCATTCCCCTAGGAAAAGTATATATATATATATATATATATATATAT
>NW_007253826.1:913473-940176 GCF_000164805.1 Carlito syrichta | reverse complement strand
ACTCACCTCAGCCTCCCAAAGGCGCAGGATTACAGGCTGAGCCACCGAGCCTGGCTTATATATATAAATATATTTTTTTCTTTTTTGAAGTTTAGTGTAAAGGTAACAACAGAAAGGACCAGTGTATATGTACCATTTCTCCTTTACCTCCATTAGTAGTTTCACAATTCCTTGCCTTTGTGAGTCATTTGTATTCAATTAAACTACCTGAATGTCTGCTTTGTGCAGGATATCATACAGGTGTTGGAGTGGCATTTAGAGATAAGATGTAGTCTTCAGTTGCAAGAAGTGCATAGACTAGTGAGCAGAAGATAGGTGAACAAATAATGAACAGTACACGATGACAAATACTTTAGTAGAGGGACATACAAAGTGTTATGTTTTTCCATTTACGTAAGTGTGCTTTCACATACATTTTCTTATTTTATCCTTATTAATCATAGGAGATAGGTTATATCATCATCACCATACCATCATCAAGTATAAACCAATACTATTAAGCATCTACTATTTACCAGGCAGGGACTGGTTGTGGACAAAGAGATGAAAATGAGATGTGAGCCGGGCTCGGTGGCTCAGCCTGTAATCCCGTGCTTTGGGAGGCTGAGGTGAGTGGATTGCCTGAGCCCGCGGGTTCGAGACCCACCTGAGCAACTTGGCGAGACATCATCTCTACAATAAATAAAAAATTAGCCAGGCGTGGTAGCGCGTGCCTGTAGTTCCAGCTACTTGGAAGGTTGAGGCGGAAGGATCGCCGGAACCCAGCAAGTCGAGGCTGCGGTAGCCGGGAGCAGCCACTGCACTCCAGTCTGGGCGACAGAGTGAGACTACCAACTCAAAACACACACACACACACACACACACACACACACACACAAAACCGAGATGTGGTTCCTCTCTCTGAGATGCTCAAAGTCTGAGCAAAAGGTGAAGAGGAGCTGGTCTCCAACACTCTCCAAGACACATGGAAAATAGAATCATTTTATTCCTTCCATTTATGGCTTACTGTGTGGCAAACACTGCACTAAGTGCTAGTAGGAATAATCTCATTTAAACCTCCTAACAACTCATGAGGCAGGAATCATTGTTTTCCTTATTTCACAAATAAACTAAGGCCCAAAGAAGTTAAATCACTTGTTCACGGTAATACTGCAAGTAAGGGACAGAGCTGGGACTCCAAAATGGGGAAAACGAAACTTAAAGAGAGTAGGACTGGTAGCTTTCAAAATCTGAAGGTCAAGAGAGATCTGATTCTTTTACTCTAAAAGGCCATCCTGGAGGGAACTCAGACTACTATCTCCAAGAAAGAGGTTGCTCTCAAATTATAATAGCAGTGAATGTGGACTATCCAGTCAGAAAAATTCTAGAGGACTGCTACTGAAAAACTTCCACCATGGCTACAGTAACACAGATGACACCAGGCTCTGCGCTTAGGGAAGGCAGGAACCATGTGCCTTCCGTGTGCATCTACAGTACCTAGATCCCGTCTGGCACATAGTCCTCACTCTCTCAACTTTTGTTGAGTAAACATATGAAGGGGCTATTAAGTGGAAGGGACAAGCCAAGGGCCTGGCTCTAGCAAAAAACACTGTTTTCACAGAACTTTCCATAGAATCAGAGTAGAGAAATGATCTGCCTAAGAGGACAAAGATGGTAGGTGGTAGAGCCAGGATTCAAATCCAGATATGTAACAGTCCAAAGCACTTTCTGCTAAATCCACTGTCTCATCTCTAAGTGGTATTTCCTCTCTCAACTGCCACAAGCCATCAAATCCAAGTTTTACCTAGGGAAACCAACTGTCCTGTTCACTCAGGACCAAGGATTTCCCAGAGCATAGGACTTTCAGTGCTAAACTTGAAACAGTTGGTCACCTTCTACCATTCATAAACTACCTCCACCACTGGGTTACCTACTGATGACGGATGAGAATTGGGCCATAACTAGACAACTAAGGACAAAAGCCTCAGAATTTGGATTTTCAAAATATCCAAGATATATTATTGTTGTACCTACTATCTCCTTACAAATCTTTTTGTTTGTTTTTGGGGGGAGAGAAAACAGAAGAATAAAAAGGATGGGCCAATTAAATATTAATTTACCTTTTTTTTTTTTTTTTTTTTTTGAGTCGGGTATCACTCAGTCACCCAAGCTGAAGTGCAGTAGCACAGTCAAGGCTTACTGCAACCTCAGCCTTCTGGGCTCAGGCAATCCTTTCCCTTGGCCTCCTGAGTAGCTGGCACTAACAGGGCACACCAACATGCCCAGATAATTTACCATTTTAAGTGAGCTGGAGCAGAGGTCTTTAACTCAGCTACTTTCTAATTGCTCAGCTAGGAACACCCAGTGATTCCCTTGATAAACTGAGGACAAAACTGCAACAGCATTTCAAATGAAATTTCACACCCATAATCAGTAGATTACAAGAAATAAATGTGTAGGTTGCTTTCAGCGTATTCCAACTCCCTTCCACTGAAGTGTCTACCGTGATAAGATTATATTTGAAGACAGAACAACAAAAGATTTTAAGAAGAAGGGCTCAGGCTAGACTGTTGGAATTTGTAACAATGAGATAGAGAGTTTAATAGTGTAGCATACTAGATATTTTTTCTTAAGCATAGATTCTCCTCTGCCTGAGTTGATGTTTCTATGTCCTATCTGAAATAAGAAAATGAGCCAAATCATTTTTCATGGCTTCTGACTGTCAACGTAGGAAGATGGAACTTGCCCTCCCTCAATTTAGAGACAGTAACAACTAATCTATCCCTTCCTGCTACCCTCTGAAGAATATTCCAAAAAATGTGTTTCCCTGCACTGAAAGGTTTTATAAAATTCAAAAGCAATATCATAGCAAAAGATAGAAAAAGCAGACCCTAGCAAGCAGGTGGATTTTATCCAAATACTTGGTTTTATATAAAAGTCCCATGCAAAGGCAGGTCCTTTCTCCAAGGGATCAAGGAGCCTCCAGGTCAGAGAGAAGAGGGGAAGTTGGATGAGAGAAGTGAGGGCTACACGGGTAGTGGGGCATGGTTTGCTGAACAGTTTCTCCCCTGGAAAAAAAAAAGACATTTTATGCACAAGGAGCTTATTTCTTAAACAAACACTCGTGGTTTTGATTTACACCACAGCCTGCTCCTAAATAATTTATGGCGGGTTAAATTTATTGCCGAGCCCTGGCTGGCTGCAAATTCGAATTGCCAAATAATTAGATTTTAGGGCAAAGCTTATAAATTACCCGTCGATTTGTCCGGACTTGTTTGTCAGTTGCTTTGTGCTTCAGGTCATCTTTGGCATTTGGCTGTTTGGGTTTTAATTGCTGATTTACACTTTGACAGATGAGAGCTGATGCTCGAAGTTTCAGGACAAGGAAGGGTAAAAAATTGGAGATTTAAATGGCTGATTTTTCACCAACATGTCCCCCTCCACTCATCCCCATAGACCCCCAAAGCAATTAAAATATAGAAAAGAGGTTGAAAATAGACACTGCTATTCTTTATTTGAGAGGAGCAGGGGTACAAAGTGAATTATAATTTACCCTTAATGAAATGTTAGTTTGAAAAAAGAAAACATAATACCAATGGATGAAGGGGACCAAGTCCAGAAACTGTATCCTCACCAAGGAGTGTGCATACCTGTGTCTATCTCTATTTGCATACCTGTGTCTATCTCTAGCTCTATTTGACTCAGAAACAGCCACAGTTCAAGCATTTTTATATAATCAGTTGTAAATAACTTCAGATATTAGTGCCTCCGTGAAGCTGAACCTTCAGCACAGCAAACAACCAAATAATTTCTTTGTAGCTACCTGTACACATATCTGTCATAAAATTAACTTAAACAAATCTCAGGCTGTATGCTAGAGAGGTCCCCTAGAGGCAGCACTAAGGGAGGGCATGGAAGTGGAAGGGTGCTAAACCCAACTTACCATTTCAGTGGAGACAAAAAAAAGTCTCTGGATAGGGCCCTGGCTCTAGTCACTATGCTGACAAAGGGCCTGAAGGTTTTCTCTATGCTCCCTGGAAAAGCAGGGGCTGCTTCCCTGCTAAACCCCAATAGCTCACTATGGGGCCACCGGTCATAGTAAACTAATTCTACTAATAAGAACTAACACAGCCAGGCTCGGTGGCTCAGCCTCTAATCCCAGCGTTTTGGGAGGCTGAGGTGAGTGGATTGCCTGAGCCCGCAGGTTTAAGACCCACCTGGGCAACTTGGAGAGACCTCATCTCTACAATAAATCAAAAATTAAGCCAGGCTCGGTGGCTCAGCCTGTAATCCCGCACCTTGGGAAGCTGAAGTGAGTGGATTGCCTGAGCCCACGGGTTCGAGACCTACCTAGGCAACTTGGTGAGACCTCATCTCTACAATAAATAAAAAATTAGCCAGGTGTGGTAGCACACGCCTGTAGTTCCAGCTACTTGGAAGGCTGAGGCTGAAGGATCTCCGGAGCCCAGCAGGTGGAGGCTGCGGTGGCCAGGAGCGGCCACTGCACTCCAGTCTGGGCAACAGAGTGAGACTCCAATTCAAAAAAAAAAGAAAAAGAAAGAAAGAAAGTTTAGAAAAAATAAAAATAAATTAAATAAATAAATAAATAAATAAATCAGGCTGGGCTCGGTGGTTCAGCCTATAATCCCAGCGCTTTCGGAGGCTGAGGTAAGTGGATTGCCTGAGCCCACGGGTTCGAGGCCCGCCTGGGCAACTTGGCGAGACCTCATCTCTACAATAAATCAAAAATTAGCTGCGCGTGGTAGTGCACGCCTATAGTTCCAGCTACTTGGAAGGCTGAGGCGGAAGGATCGCGGGAGCCCAGCAGGTCGAGGCTGCGGTGGCCGGGAGCGGCCACTGCACTCCAGTCTGGGCAACAGAGTGAGACTCCAACTCAAAAAATTAATTAATTAATTAATTTAATTAAATTAAATAAATAAAAAATTAGCCGGGCGTGGTAGCATGCACCTGTAGTTCCAGCTACTTGGAAGGCTGAGGCAGAAGGATCGCTGGAGCCCAGCAGGTCGAGGCTGCGGTGGCCGGGAGCGTGCCACTGCACTCCAGTCTGGGTGACAGAGTGAGATTCCAACTCAAAAAAAAAAAACAAAAAAAGGAACAACACATATAGCTTTTACATGCTTAGCACTGTTTTGAGCACTTAATATATTAATTTACTTTATCCTCCTATCGGTCTTTATAAGACTGGTATTATTATTGACCTCATTTTGTCAATAAGGCAACTGAAGCATAAAAAATACAAGTAACTTTTCCAAGGTCATATTACTAGTAGGTAGTGGAGACAAATACTCAAATCCAGAGGATCCAGCTGTGGAGTCCATGCTCTTAACCACTATGCAATATTGGTTCATATCAGAACAGCCTCTACTTCAGGACCTCTCACTTTGGAGGTCCAGACTCCACATTCTGAGACTTGAGACAAAGCCTGTTCAATTAATTAGTCACCCAACAAGGTAAGAAAAAGTCATGTGACTTGCTCTGAATCACAAGATGAGTCAGAGGTTTGGTTACACAGAGACAATTTTTCAAATGGAGCCAAATATTGTCCTAATGATATACTAACTAGGGGTAAAAAGATGGGGACAAGTAACAGGTGATCAAAACAGTATCAGGCCTGCTCAGGCAAACTGAGAATTCTGGTCAGGCAATGTGACTAGGAACCCAGAGAAGCTGTCTGGGCTTCAGGAGGCCTTGCTCAATAATCTTCATCTATATCCACATCCCCATGCCTAGGGACAGTTGATCTCTTCACAGAAGACTGCATCCCCATGGGGTAGCTCATAGATTTCCTGTTCTCTGTTCACAAGTGATAGCCAAAAACCAGAAAAGGTAGAGTTGTGCTGGCATGACAATAGATTTTTAAAAATTCACTGGCCAGTAAGTAAGCAATACACAGACTGACATCCTGATCACAGTGCACCAAACACTCTTCTTACACACTGGTTCATATGATCCCTCATCTTTGTAGGCAGACAGGAATTACCCCCCTATTTTACAGATGGGAAAGCAAAGATGCTCAGTTGTCAGCAGTTGTCAAACCATAGTCCCTCAGACTCCAAACTCCACCCTAGCCTTTCTGAATGAGAAGCCCTGAGGGTAGGACTGGCAACTTGTGTTTTAATACGCCATGGGACTGATGCTCACAGAAGTTTGTGATCCTTTGGTCCAGACTACAGCAGTGTTTCTCAGACTTCAGATTACCTGAAGAACTTGTCAATTTGCAGATTCTATTTAACTCTAGAGTAGGGCAAGCCTGATATTCTGCATGATTGCGCTGCTTCTCAGACCATATTTTAAATACCAAAGGTGTAGTCTAGAACATCTATGTGACTAACTCCATATCATAGATGTACTGACCAAGTGAGAATCAGAGGCTAAGGGCCTTAGCTTCCCCTTCAGAACAAATCCTTACTTGGCCCACTTTTAATCACTGGATCAAGCCCTTTCGATCTGCTAACCATTCCTGGCTCTCGTCATCAAACCTTTCATCCTTCTTGCTACCAAGAGCTAAGGCAGAAAAACTAGCATGTCACATCCCAGAACTTTATAGAGCACACTGGCACATCTCTGTCAAGGAGCTAGCGGGAGGTCTTGTCATGACAATGCCTGCTTCCATTGGGAATACTATCAAGACCAGGGCAACAGCTACACCTAGAGTGCTCAGTACACTGTTCTCTCAGCCCTCTAGAAAACACCTTCCTTCTGTTCAAATGAACCAAAAAAAGGGTTGGATAGCCCTTCTATGAAGATGTCTTGTTACAGACACAAGTCAGAGCTTATCTGGTCTACCTTACTGCCTCTAGTCCTGAGAAAGGCCTCTCTAACACTGGCCACAAATCTAGAACAAGATCAAAGAAATTCCTGCATATCCAGAGGCAGCAATCTGGGGACTCCTTGCCAACATCGCCAGCCACCACATTCTACTTCATCACCAGGAACTTCCTTTCAAGGCCTAACCCTGACATGTTACCTTTCCAGTGAAAGCAGACCAAGCCAAGATGGCTGCCCCCACAGTGAGGGCTGTGTGAGAGTGGTGAGGCCTGGTGCTGGGTGTGCAGCTCACTGACTTATGGTTTTCAAGGTTAACCCAGGTGAGGTGGAGCTGCTATGGTCCTGAATACAGGGATCCCAGACTGAAGCTGAGCTAACTGAGGAGGAGAAGTATGAACAGGAGCTCAAGAAGACTCAGCTCATCAAAGCTGCCCCAGTAACGAAAACAAGCTCTGTGTTTGAAAATCCAGTGATCGGTAAATTCACAATATGATGATGAAAGGAGGAAACAAAGTACTGGCTAGATCCCTCATGACATAGACTCTGGAAACTGTGAAAAAGAAACAGTTTGAGAAGTACCATGCTGCTTCTGCAGAGAAACAGGAAACCATCGAACACGACCCCTATACCACCTTCCACCAAGCATTGAAAAACTGTGAGCCTGTGATTGGGCTGGTACCCTTCCTCAAGGGTGGCCATTTTTACCAGGTCCCTGTGCCCATAGCCGATCGATGGACATCATGACTTCTTGGCCATGAAGTAGATGATCACTGAGTGCCAGGAGAGGAAGCACTGGCAGACACTGATGCCAGAGAAGCTGTCAAATGAGCTGCTGGAGGCTTTTCACAACCAGGGCCCCGTGATCAAGAGGAAGCACAACATGCACAAGATGGCCAAGGCCAACCGTACCCTGGCCCATTACCACTGATGGTAGAGGTTCCAGGAGGAGCTCAGGGCTCTCTCCCTCAAGAAACTGAGTCACAGCCACGTTGAAAAATACCTGTCAGTTAAGGATATGGTTCCTTTTGTTTGTTTTTTTGTTGTTTTCTTTTTTGAGTTGGAGTCTCACTCTGTCGCCCAGACTGGAGTGCAGTGGCCGCTCCCGGCCACCGCAGCCTCGACCTGCTGGGCTCCGGCGATCCTTCCACTCAGCCTTCCAAGTAGCTGGAACTACAGGCGCATGCTACCACACCCGGCTAATTTTTTGATTTATTGTAGAGATGAGGTCTCGCCTGCCCAGGCGGGTCTCGAACCCGCAGGCTCAGGCAATCCACTCACTTCAGCCTCCCAAAGGCGCGGGATTACAGGCTGAGCCACCGAGCCCGGTTGGATATGGTTCCTTTTGAAGGGCTAGCAGGTCTTGTAAGAAAGATGGAGCAGCATGATTACTGCCCATTAATCATTTTTTCTTTGAGGTTAGAATTTGCTCTCCCTGCCCTGTCTCCTTGTAAAGAGGGAGCATATCAACTTGGGGACTTCCTCCAAGAAACTCAGGGCCCAGTCTTCTCATCCCTCAGCTTGGGGTAGACCTTTAGATGACATAAGAGGGAACATTTTTAGTTTCAGAAAAAATTTATTAGAAAATGTTCACACTGAACTGGTATAGCATGTGACCCACTTCTACCATTAAACTGACTGGTGGGGGGGCAGACCTTATCAAAATGTTATGTTTCAGCTGGGCATGGTGGCGCATGCCTATAATCCCAGCATTTTGGGAGGCTGAGGCAGGATTACTTGAGCCCAGGAGTTTGAGACCAACCTGGGCAACATAGTGAGACCTCATCTCTATAAAAAATTTTAAAATTAGCTGCACGTGGTGGCACATGCCTGTAGTCCCAACTACTTGCGAAGCTGAGACAAAAGGATCACCTGAGCCCTGGAGGTCAAGGCTGTAGTAAACCATTATCATGTCACTGCACTCTAGCCTGAGCAACAGAGTGAGACCTTGACTCAAAAAAAAAAAAAAGGCATGTTTCATCCCATTAATCAGCTCCTTACCTCCCCCCTCCCGAACTAACTATCAATCTCTTTCAGTTTATCAGTTGGCCTTTCAAAGGCTGCCCATGCTGGAAAAAATAACTGTGAACAATGCAGACATAGTCCTTAGACTCCATTTCCACATACTGCAATGTCAAATCATGGCTCTAAGTATTATCACGCTTTTGGAGAACAAGATTCCGAACTTTCAGCCTGTTATTCTATCTACCTACTCTCACTACTCACCTCCCCTAAGCTAATGGCCAAACAGTACATCAAACAGATTCCAGAGGAATAACTACTTACATTACCACTACGGAGCTCATCTATAACTGTTCTCCCTGCTATCTCTGATATGGATCTTCAACATAGAGAACCTTATCGACAACAACTATAGACTCCATACTCCACTCCTTAGCAAATCTCTCAGTACCACTAACTCCCCAGTAGCTCACTAGTATACAAAGGAGTTATGAGCTGCTTAAGAGCACAGTTCTCAAGCTTGTTTCTTTTCCAGGACACCTAAGGGTTACAACATATAACTTCTCTCCATTCTCACCATCACCAACCCACTAATATCATAGTCCAACCCACTAGCATATCTTTCAAGTAATGTATCTAAACCAACAATTGTTTCCCTACAAATATTTTAAACCCCTTTGGAACATCTTCCTCTCCATTTCCATGAAATCCAGCTTGCAACATTTCTGTTTCTTCTATTCCACTCAACAAAACAAACTTCCTTTTCTGTTTTTGCTGTACACTTATTTACCTATAGCAACATCAGCATCTCCAAATAAGAGTCTCTGCCAACATCTAACCCTCAGATCTGCCCTTGGCTGGAATGGCCTCCCTAGGACTAGATACTGACCACAACACTACAACAAAAGTAGAGCCACTCGTGTTACAGACCTGTTTTGCTTCCTGCATATACCCTCCATGTCTCCTACTGACCAAACATAAGCAGGAACAGGACCAACACAGCCGCTCATCCCAAGGTACCTCTACTTCAGAATAAAAGCTTCCCTGATGTTTGTCTCTCCTTCCAGATCTCCTTTCTAACTTAACTCCTTTCTGATTCTTCCAGCACATAACAGGGCTTTGCCCATGGTAGTACTCAATACATACAAACCCCTTTTTGTTTGTGTCAGCCTGCTCACCCTTCTGCTGCAGACCTGCCAGCCTGTGGGGAGCTAGTGTCAATCTGAGTGCACTCTTGTCTCAGGCTTTTTGGCTATGGCTCAATTTTAACAGCTAAAGCTCAAAACTCATCACATAAATGTAAGGCTGTGGGGCCTTTTAAGTATTGTGAACACCCGGGATAAAAGGATAAAAAATAATCATCCCAATGGCATCTTAATCAAAATGATGAGACACAGAGATGGAAAAAGGGTCTCCTAATATCATTTTTTCCAATGAGACACAGAGATGGAAAAAGGGTCTCCTAATATCAGTTTCCTTGTGTCAAACAACCAAGATCAGATTACAAAAGAAATGTAATCTGTAGAGGGGAGAGGAAAAGCAAAACAGGGTGGGGGTAGCAAGAAGTGAAGCCTATGGGCTTATCCTAAACACTCCTTTGGATTTCACTTCCCCACCCCTTTCCAACCTGCTAGCTGTCCTTCTATAGCTGTACCTGTTGAGGCTGCTCAGAGGGAGCTCAGCCCCCACTCCCACACTCTCCAGCCCCCTCTGCTCTCACCCATCTTCTCATTACCCAGACCCTCTCCTGCCTCTTCATTAATCCTGCCTTCCACGCTTCTCTCAATGTTAGTCACCAGCTGCGTTTATCTATTGGAAGGGTCTAAAACTCCTTGGTCTACTGGAGGTGCGTCCTAGCAGATCCAGATCCAAATTCATAGTACTTTTTGGGGGGCGGAGGAGAGAGAAGGGAGGTGTCATGTCACTCTCCAGCCATTGCCTCTCCTTGGAGACCTAGCAGTTCACCAATTGCTACCTTCAATGACAGTTGATGTATCAGATTAACCTCCCTGACAATGCCTCAGAGCCTCAGCTCACAGGTTCACATATTTCCACTTTGATCCTCACCCTTTTGCTCACACTTTATTGGCTAAAATGCTCTTAAGGCTTTTCCAGTCTTTGTAATCTCACTTACAGCATCCCAATAAGACTTTCCAGCTTGAGTGTGAGAAACAGCATATAACTGATACAGATAATCCAACTAACTGAACAGGGGTGTATTTACCAGGTTCAAAGTCTTCCTTCTCCCTCATCCTCATTTCTAACATTCCCACAGACAAGCCTGCAATCAAAGTCAGTTTTTTCATACTTAGGCCAATTCATCCTGGTTTACTCTGTGAGCCCCTTCTTTTACTCTAGCAATAACAGTTCTGAGAGGTCTCAGACCCCCTTGCCCCTCTCTGGTCTCCTAAATTCCTTACAACACAAGGCTATGCAACCCTTTCCCCACACTGTGAGCAGGGTTGATCACTCCCTTCCTTTGTACCCCTACTGTACCAAGTACTTACCTACGTAATGGTAGTTCTCATACTGCCTAGTGGTTTTGTTTTTTTTTAAATAGTTGTTAAGGCCGGGCTTGGTGGCTCAGCCTTTAATCCCAGCACTTTGGGAGGCCAAGGCGAGTAGATTGCCTGAGCCCGCGGGTTCGGGACCAGCCCAGGCAACTTGGCGAGACCTCATCTCTATAATAAAATTTAAAAATTAGCCGGGTATGGTAGCATGCGCCTGTAGTTCCGGCTACTTGGAAGGCTGAGGCGGAAGGATCACTGGTGGCTCCAGTGGCCGTGAGTATGCCACTGCACTCTAGCCTGGGCGACAGAGTGAGATTCCAACTCAAAAAAAAAAAACAGTTGTTATATATATGTCTACCCTCCTCGACTATGAGCTCCTTGAGGGTAGGGCCCATTTCTTACTTGTCTTTACTTTCCCCCAGCTTCTAATACAGAGCTTAAAGTTGCTATCCAAAGAGGGAAAAGAGGCCTTTTCATTGCCTCTAAGGTGGTTACAATGAGGTCCTCCCCATTTCTTTGCTGATTTAGTTGGTTTTGTCATGTCCAACAAAAACTTTAAAAGGCTGCTCAGTGTCACTGTTATTTTACAGTCCCTTATTTCATTCACCATTTGTCAATGGCCCTATTCTTTAGAGCTCTTCACCACCACCAACCTTAGCCAAGTGCCTAAAAAAAATCTGCATTCCAACAGCTGTCTCAGCCATGGGGAGGCCACCATGGATAAGAGACAGGGGGGAATGTTTCCTGATTTGCACTAAATTATGTGGTGATTTTGCTACCAGTGACCCAGTGCTCTCCAAGGAAAGTTCCTGGCCCCACCCCTAGGCTACTCTATAGCCTAACTACACACCATGGCAGCTTAAAGGTATAAACTCTGGGGAAGGTGAAGAAGCAGTTTGAACAGAGCAAATAAACCCACTTCGATCGTGTCTCTGCTATGCCAAACATACAAGGCTGCGCCACCATGCATCAGTGCTCCATTCCCCGAGATGTATATTTTACTTCTCCATTGCTATGTCTGCTCCAAATAAAGAAGGGCCCTTCGGCTTTCACATGAAGTTACAATATGGCCAAGACTAGGACACAGCAAATGCTTGTTCCCATTCAGGGAGCACTAGTGAGGAGCCACAGTGAGAGTCAAGGGAAGGCCCATCCCTGTGAGAGACCACCAGGAAACAGCAGCTTGTGGAGAAAGACGGCTATTGGAGGGGGAGGGGGAATACCACATTTATGGAGGCAGCAACAAAAAGGACAAAAGGGCCTAGTGGGCCACCCATTCCTACCACCATCACTGGATTCCTACCATCTCTACTGGATCTTAACCAGTAGAGGAATTCATTTATAGTGACCCTGAAAGAAGAGATGTGTTAAAGCAGAAATATAACTAAAAACAAAAGCAATAATTGGTCTGATGGGCAGGGGAAAAATTATTCCAGGAGTCGGAGCCTGTGCAAGAACACTTACAGCTCACACAGTCATCATAACTCAGCCCCCTCAAGCATTTTGTGCTCTGCTTATGGTGTTAACTTTAATGTCTTAACATATAACACCATCCACACTAACACAAAATACTACACACGCCAGATGAGGCTGAGTTATAGTTGCTGTGGGAAGCATAACTTTGAATTTCCTGATTTTGGTGCATTTAATCTCAACCATAATGTTACATTAACGTCGGTTTTGCATTTCATTTCCCAGTTTAGAAGAATAGCGTCAGCGCCTTCGCCTGTCTGTACAGAAAAAAGTGCATGGTGACTGGGGCCACAGGCAGAGGGACCACAATCCAACAACTCTCCTGCTAAAAAGCCTGTGCCCCACCCCTCCCATTCAGGGAAGCTGCAACCAGGACAATTGAATGCAGAAGGAAGGGTGGGTTTTTTTCCTAGAGAACTGTCTTTTTGTCCATTTGGAGACTGCAAGAGCCAAGAACAGAGAGAAGGAAAGAAGGTAATATAGAGCAAAGAGTAATGTGTGTGTGGTGAGGGGGGGAGAGGTTGGGGGGATTCCTGCCTTTCAGCCTTGAATGGAAGAGAAAGGAATCAATATCGTTTGCTTGGTAGGGATCTTAACCAATTTCCTGTAAAGTTTTCCAAAATGTCTCTCCCACAAAAGACTAATAATGATGTGCCAGCTCTAGGTCACACTGAAATCCTCCAAATGCCTCTCTTCTATTTTATCCCTTTACCTCTGTCACCATCAACCCTCTCCCTACTCTACCTTTCAAAAATAACCCAGCATCTGGACAATTTTCTATAAAAGAAAAACTCCTTTACTCACAGTTCTAACTGAAAATGCAGATGGAGTCTCTTCAAGGTTTCATAAAAAGAAAAAAAAGCCCCTGTGGACAAAGACCAAACACTAGAAAACCTCAACCCCAAAGGTCATTTTTCTCCAAAGTTATGGGCACTTGAATACAGATGAGAAGGCAAACAGTCGGCAGGGCTGCTTCAGATCAGTGAGGAAAAGACTACCTAGGAATCTGATGGATGGCCAGAGAGATCTCAGGGAGGAAGGCTAGGCAGCAGCCAGGATGGCAGCTCCCTGGATGGGAAAGCTAGGCTGCCCCGCTCCCTGGCCATCCAGACAGCTGAGGTTACTTCTTCCTCCCCACGTGCTGTGGCCTATACCTCATTTTCCTCACTTACATTTGCTTTGGTCTCTTCTGAACACTGAGGTGGTGAGAGAACTTGCCCCAAGGTTAAAGATGCACAATTAAAGATTCCACCAAAGCTTTCAGGCTGCTCTCTGGACCTCAGGGTCACAACAACCATCATTCCATGCACATCCACACCAAAATGAGCAACATGAACTCCTGCTAGTGAGGACAAAGGAGGCACAATTCTCCTAAACCAGATAAAAATCTACTTCTATATCAGGAAACAATTCCTAAAACTAGAAAGGAACCACGTTCCTGAAATTTAGAGCCTCTAAAACATTTTAAACCATTTAAATTAAGATTTAAGTGAAAAAAATGTTTTCAAATGAAAAACAGTCTCCCATTCAACCAACACCTATCATGTTTATCTGAATGGAAACATGTAAAACAAATAAAATGAGCATAAAAAACAGGAACGCAAAAGCCTATTACCGGCAAACCGACCACTCCAGTTTCACCTAGCTGAACAAAGTACAAAAATAAACAGCAAAAATGAGGACAAATGGAAAATCTCACATTTAACCATGTTTATAACCAATATCGTTACTCACTCAAGCACAACAGAGGTTATACCTGCTAGTTTTTTGTGATGGCATTCCTTTAAGATAGTCCTAATAAGTTGACTCAGGGACTCCTGAAAACCAGAGACAGATGAGAGAAATGAGCCCCATACCACGTCTCCAAACAGGCCCTGGCCCAAAACCGTTTCTGCCTCCTACACACTCAAGGGATAGGACATATTCTCATAAGAATCAGAAGTGTACTATGCAGACACTGAGACTTGAGAATTGAAAGCTCCTGGGAGCTGGTTAGGGAGGGGAGCTGGGATGGTTCTCATTCTCAATCCCAGCCCCACATCCAGGAGCCATGCAGCCCCTACTCATACAGAACTGCTGTCAAATGGATAGCCAATCAAGCCATACTGAGAGAATGCTAAGGAAGGCTGTCTAATTTGCACGCCTTATTCTAGTCCTTTTACTGTCTCTTCTGGAAGTTCATTCTCATCCCTAATCTCAACCTTTCCTGCTTCCATTTAAATTCATTTCTTTTTTGTCCTTATTAAAATGAAGAGCAAGTCTCATCATACTCCTTGTTAAAACTACTCCCCACACGATGAATACATTTAGTCTGGACAAGAAATCAGTCACCAAAACTATATTCAAATTTGTCGCCGGGCTCAGTGCCTCAGCCTGTAATCCCACGCTTTGGGAGGCTGAGGTGAGTGGACTGCCTGAGCCCGCGGGTTTGAGACCCACCTGGGCAACTTGGTGAGACTTCATCTCTACAATAAATCAAAAAATCAGCCGGGCGTGGTAGCACATGCCTGTAATTCCGGCTACTCGGAAGGCTGAGGTGGAAGGATTGCTGGAGCCTAGCAGGTTGAGGCTACAGTGGCTGGGAGCGGCCACTGCACTCCAGTCTGGGTGACAGAGTGAGACTCCAACTCAAAAAAATAAATAAATAAATAAAATAAAATTTTGTTTATTTCTTACTAAGTCCAATAAAAATCTAATGATTTTTATTCTTCCTTTCCTGAGCTTTTCCAGTTTCTCTACTTCCCTGGTTATCAGAAAACCTAAACAACACAGAGAAGCTCTACTGAGAATCTGAGCTATGAGACCTCAGTGATGTTCTATATGGGCTGACGACTTTTCTCCATTTTCTAAGATTTCTCTGAGTCCTATAAGGATCCTGCTACCCGCAAAGCTTAAAGAAGTGTTAAGTTGTCGCTAACAACAAGTCTCAAGCTGCCCCATCCCTTTCCTGAGGGTGGTCTGATATGTAGTCTAACATAGATGTCTGGCCCCAAACTCACCTTCCCTACTGTTGATCACAGCATTGTAGAGGCTTAATGAAGTCAAGATGTATTACATTTATCACTTGCCCTAGATCCACTCAAATCCATCACTATGTCACAGCAAGAAGTTAGATTGATCTGACAGGATTTGCTCTTCTTCCCAAACCCATGTAAGTTATTACTCAGTATCCCACACTCTTCTAGCAGTTAGCTGATTGATTATCTGACGATCAGGTCAAGTATCTTCTCTGGAATAGCAGTAAACTAACGGGTCTATAATTTCCAAGATCATTCGTATTTTCCTTTTAAAGATAAGCAAGACAGCAAATGCTTCTTCCCGAGTTCTCTAAAGCAACAGCTAATGCTTTGCTAATAATGAACCAGGGCAGCCAATTCCTTAAGTGCCCTTGGAATCACATCATCAGGGTTCATTGATTCTGGAGATAATCTTTAATCAGGCCCAGATCCTGGTAAACAGCATCAAACCCTAACTCAGCCTAGTTCTGAAGGCCTTGGTGCTTAAGTCTGGGAAGAAAGGTGGTGATACAAGTGATTTAAATCTGTACTGCATTGTCTTCAGCATTATGATAAATAAATGAATGAATAAAACAATGCCCTTGAAAGAGATGAAAGATGACACTGATAGACCAAATTGAGACATGATTCAGGTTTCACCTTCAGGAACATTGGTAGGACCCTCTGCAGGACAAGAGAACAAAGCTACATGATTATCTAAGTTTGTAATCTAACTGAAAAGGTAAGAAACACACATGTACGAGCATACACCAGGAAACAGAAAGCGGTAAATGCCATAATGGAGGTGCCAAGTGACTACAAGGATTCAGAAGAGGGATGAATCATATGCAACAGAGCTGTGTTAGATTTTAGTTTCACATCCCACTAGGACTTACTTGGTCATGGGAACCTATATCACCAAAAGGGAAAATAATATGGCATATTAGAAACAAATACCTGATTCCTAACCTGGAAAAATCCCAACCCACCACCCAGCTACTCCACCACACCAGAAACTCCAGTAGTTTGAGGAGGCAGAGAAGAAGCCTATTGCACAGGCTGGAGGAAGAGCAGAGAAAAGTAAATGTGGCTTGAGTGGTCCCTTCACCCAGTTTCTTCTCTGAGGACATACTTCATTCTCTGAGGACATACTCCTTATCCAGCTCCTGGATCAGGAGGCCTCATCCCAATGCCCTAAAGGCAGACCACTGCTTTAAGGGAGAAGAGGAAAGAAGAGAAGGGAAAACTAAAGAGGTTGTGGTGTCTGATTTATGTAAAATAATCTACCATTCTAAAAACAGACCCCTTCCTGGAAAAAACCATGAGTTTTGAATGGACCCTGCTCCTCTCTGCTTTACAAGTGCCGAATGCTGAGGTCCTCTTCTCCTCATTCTTACTATCGAAAGTTGCTTCCAGACCAAAACGCCCATGCATCCCAAAATTACATACCCTATAACCTAGTCTACAGGGAAGAGTTATGGTCCTAGAATCAGGCATATTCAAGGCAAAGACAATACAATGAACTGCCACATTAGCCCCCAATCATTCCCTCAAAGCAAACACCAAGCACTTCAGTATCACCTAGAAGAGGTGCCTCTCTGCTGCTAATCCAAGCTCCCCAGTAGCATTATCTTAAAAGGTAAAAGATCTTTGAACACAGTTGATGACTAAGGAAAAAAGGCAAGCAAAAAGAAAGTATTCCTTCCAATAAACCAACAATGGTATTTGTTGAAGTTATCTAATACCATATAACAAATCATCATTTGTTATATCACCCACAGTTCCTATGAGTAAGAAATTTGGGAGTTGCTCGGTTGGCTGTCTAGCTCAGGCTCTCTCCTGAGTCAGATGTTTACCAGGGCTGCAGTCATCTGAAGGCTTGCCTGGGGCTGGTGGACTCCCTTCCAAGATAGCTCATTCACATGACTGGCAAGTTGGCACTAACTTCTGGTTAAATGCCTCAGTTCCTACACATATATGCCTCTTCCCAGGACTGCTTAAGAGTACTGGTAGCAAGGTGACTTGCTTCCCCCAAAGCAAGTGATCCAAAAGAATAAGGTAGAATGTAATAATTTTTAACTTAGCCTCAGAAGTCTACACATTGTCTTTTCTACTATATTCTATTGGTTATACAGGGTTATCTCTGATTCAGTGCAGGAGGAAAACTACCAAGGTTATGAATACCAGGAGGTAAGGATCACTGAGGTCATGTTGGAGGCTGGCTACCACATATAAAAGACCAAGTAAAGGTAGCAGGAGAAGGGAGAAAGAGGGGAACAGAGAGGGGAAGGATGGGAGAGAAGGAAATGTTTTGATCCAAAAGCTGAGACCAAAGAGAAACAATGTGCCCAGTTCTCCCCGGAGACTTCTCAGGTCTACCTTACCCTAGCATACCTGAACCAAGTCCTGCTTCCTAGGCAGGACCTCCAAATGAGTAGCTAAAAGCCAGGAAGACATGAGAATGCTCCTTTGGGTCCCAGGAAGCAAGACTGTCCTCCCTCCCTCTTTGCCCACCCCACCTTTTCTAAAGCAATGATGCAACAGTTACCTGAGGATGAATCTGTGGCTTGTCGCACGTGGCCTCAAAGTCCAGCACTAAAAAGTAGTGATACCTCTGGGGAGGGAAGGACACCATTGCCGCCATGGATGTGCCAAAGCCGTGGGCCGCCAGCTTTCTGGTGGATATGGAGCAGAACTCCGGAACACCACAGGGAGAAAATAAGTGGGAGCCCAGCACTTTTCTTGCTCTTGAAAGTAAATACGAAGAAAATCGAGCAGCTCCAGTCTGTAAAGGTGCTAGCATTGAACATCCAGAAGCATCTAAAACTTAGGGGGGGAAAGTTAAAAAAAAAAAAAAAAAAGAACAGAGAGCCTGGGTTACTCCCCTCCCACTGTGGCCCTGTTCCATCTAGTCTTCAGGAATATCTACACAACAGGAGCCACTCCCTAGTGTTTCTGGGCCCCTTTTCTAAGTCACAGTGTTCACTGCTAAAGTTCAAGACCTTAATACCAGCACCTGCAGCATTATTACAGCTCTGAGTCTCCCAGATCATTCTGAAAACAATATGCAACATCAGTCTTCATCTTTAAATGGAGCTCTAAAGTTCAAAAGAGAGAAAAGAGAAAAATTCTGCAGTCACTTCTCAGGTGGCAACAGTTAACATTAAAGCTATGGGTCCCAAAGTAACATGAGGTGACTCTGTTGTACAATCAGTCCTGGGAGCTAAGTAGACTCAGACAAACAGCAGAAAATGTACAAGGCTCTCCTCAGCTCCATTAGGAGTCATTTGCCCCTGGCTTTCCTGTCTGTATCCTGACATCTCCACATACTCTCCTCCCTTCTCCCAAGGTGAAAGCAAACAAAGCCAATCACAGGGGAGCTTGCTCACAACATTCTGGTGATTCCCCAACCCCCACACGAGTAAGTGGTACCCTGGGGGAATGAACAGCGCCTGGAGAACACAGCTGGCAACAGCCTTAGGCCTTCTCATTTGCTGCCTTAGACTCACTCTCTACTAGAGGCCCTGAATGACTGCAGGACTTTTTAAATAGGAAAGAAAAAGAAAACCCAGATGTGGCAGTAATGGGAACATTGCTAAAAGTCTAGTAAAGTTTTCTGAGTGAACATGTGCAAAAAAAAAAAAAACTGAATCACTTTTCCCTTTAAATTTGCAGAATGCCTTCTCCTCAGAAGGCTAACTAAATATAAAAAATCAAAGCCTAAGTTTTACTCACAAATAATCCAATCTTCCTTTAAAAAAAAAAAAGGAACAAAGCAGAAATGTTGTGTCTCCCCTTTTATACCCAACATTCAAATTTCCCTCAACTTTAATCCTCAAACAAGAAATCTCATTGCTCATTACAGGAATAGCCAAAGTTTATGCTTTCTGAAGCCCCATTCCAATAGAGCCAAAGGCTTGCCTCTGAATGGCTCCAAGAAGTTCAAGACCAGCCAGGCTCGGTGGCTCAGCCTGTGCTCCCGCGCTTTGGGAGGCCACGGTGAGTGGATTGCCTGAGCCCGCGGGTTCGAGACCCACCTGGGCAACTTGGCAAGACCTCATCTCTACAATAAATCAGAAAAATTAGCTGGGTGTGGTAGCGCGCGTCTGTAGTTCCAGCTACTTGGAAAGCTGAGCAGAAGGATCGCTGGAACCCAGCAGGTCGAGGCTGCGGTGGCCAGGAGCGTGCCACTGCACTCCAGTCTGGGTGACAGAGTGAGACTTCAACTCAAAAAAAAAAAGAAGTTCAAGACCAACCTGAGCAACACAGTGAGATTCTGTCTCTATGACTCTATTTCAAAACATAAAAATAAGTTTTAAAAAATAGCATCTACTCAAGAATAAAATGAGGCAACACCTGTAAAGTCTAACAGCACATAAGGACTCAATAAATATTAGCCTACTATTATTACTACTACTATCCTATTGGGCTATGTCCATCTAGCCAAGCCTGGATCTCCCCATATTTAGGGCCTATAAATCCAATGAATGCATAAGGTAACCTCCAAGAGTAACACTGATGCCTTCCATATCCCTAAAATGCTTTAGACTTCCCACAGAGCATACTATATATACCCTCTTCCCTTCCACGGACAACACACTGATGGCCAGTGGACCTCTTGCCTGCAGGTCTTGCTTTCTCATCTGATTTTACCCACATCAAAAAGCTTCTCTTGTAGGCAGTCTTGAGAGTAGATGTTAAGAGGCCAGGCCTCTACAAGTCAGCAGTCACTGGGTTCTACACTTCCATTACTTCTAACAACCAAATTCAGCTCAAGTCAGGAAACAGAGGGCACCTCTTCCTATTCCCTTCCTTGAAAATTCAATCTTAAAGCCACTAAATGCAGCAAAG
The DNA here is from genome assembly GCF_000164805.1 of Carlito syrichta. Classification (NCBI taxonomy): domain Eukaryota; kingdom Metazoa; phylum Chordata; class Mammalia; order Primates; family Tarsiidae; genus Carlito; species Carlito syrichta. The sequence continues at coordinate 919,619 of NW_007253826.1, read as the reverse complement.
GAAGGCAGGTATCTATACCAGTTGGAGTGGAGGCAGAAGGGTCTGGGGAGGCGGGCAGTGTCAGAGCCCAGGCAGAGTAAAAAGGGCATCCATGCAGAGGTGGGAAGGCATGGTGTAGCATGTCAGAGCCAAGTAGGCATGTAGAGAGCATCCATATCAGGGGGAGGCAGTCTGATGTGGGGAGTCACAGGCAATGTAAAAGAGGCACTCATGAGGAGTAAAGGGCAGCAATGGGATATTAGTTACATACAGATACATTAATCAAAGAAGTGCATATATTACGGATAATAGGAACCAGTTTTCTCACTATTAGAGGGAGGAGTTAAAATATGAAAAGAGAGAAACTCTGTGGTGTTGGATTGGAATTGGCAGGAAAAGTATAAACTCATGGTTTCTGATATATGTATATAAATCGAGATGTAAAAGTGAGTATGATAGATAGGTACACACAAATATACACACATGAATACCTATATATTTTCTAGCTCAGTCTAAGTAAGGGCCAGGGAACAGCAACACTCAATAGCAATGAGCATACCTAGCACACCTAAACACCATTCTCCACTAAAAGAAACAGAGGCCGGGCACTAGCTCAAGCCTGTAATCCCAGTACCTTGGAAGGCCTGAGCCCATGGATTCAAGAACAGCTTGGGCAACTTGGTGAGACCTCATCTCTACAATAAATCAAAATATTAGCAGGGTGTGGTAGCGTGCACCTGTAGTTTCAGCTACTTGGAAGACTGAGGCAGAAGGATCGCCTCAGCCTGGCAGGTCGACACTGAGGCAGCCGTGAGTGTGCCGCTGCACTCCAGCCTGAGTGAAGGAGTGAGACTCCAACTCAAAAAAAAAAAAGGAAGAAACAGAGCTCCTTTGAAAAATGGCTGATTCCAGGGCTGTGGCAGAGAAAATACAAGATGAGCCTGGAACATGTATCTGAAAGCACAGAAATGCTCCAAGAATGATGGAAACATATCAAAAGAACCTAAGAGCCACCATAACAACGATAATAATGCCAATAATAAAGCCAATAAACAATAATAATAATGGATTACAATGCACACAATATAAACTGTAAGTCTACAAAAATATAAATAAAGTTTGATGAGGGATATTTACATAGTTTCAAGTGTCTACTCACAAAATACTTATTAATTACAACTGGGAGTAATTTCATAATGGAGAAGTCTGACAGATAACACCTTAATCAGGTGATCAAAATGGACATTATCAAGGCTAGGCGCGGTGGCTCATGCCTGTAATCACTTTGGGAGGCAAAGGCAGGAGGATTGCTTGAGCCCAAGAGTTCAAAACCAGCCTAGGCAACATGGTAAGACCTCGTCTCTACAACAACAAAAATCAAAATATATGCCAAGTGTGGTGGTGCACACCTGTAGTCCCAGCTACTTGGGAGGCTGAGGTAGAAGGATCACCTATGTCCAGGAGCTCAAGGCTGCAGTGAGCTGTGATTATGCCACTGCACTCTAGACTTGGCAACACAGGGAGACCCCAACTCAAAAAAAAAATGAACATAATCAATATGACATAAACCAAAATCAAGAGCCTTCTGAAAGCATGCAATAAGAATATAGTATCATTTCTGTGATATTCCTGCCAAAGTTGCATAACCTAAATAGAATCATGAGAAAACATCAGACAATCCCTAAACTGAAGGACAATCTATGCAATAACCAGTCTGTAATCTAAAAAGGTCATGAATGTCAAGGAATGTTTACTGAAGAAAACCTAAAGGAGACTAACAATACTTGATTACTAAATACAACCAACCTACAATTCTGAACTGGATCATTGTGCTGGGACAACTGGCAAAACTTGAATGGATTTTGAGGATTAGATGGAGGCAGTCTATCGATGTCAATTTTCTGATTTTAATGGTTGTATTTTGGCCAGGTAGGAAAACGTCCTTGCTTGTAGAAAATATGCACAAAGCATTCAGGGAGCTGGGACATTAGGTGGGCAGTTTAACCTTCAAATGGCTCAGGGGGGAAATTTCTTTGTATTGTATTTTCAACTTTTATATAAATTTGGGCTATTTCAAACTTTTTAAAATTTGCTTTTTAAAATCCATGTGCAGCTGGGCAAGGTGGCTCAAGCCTGTAATATCAACACTTTGGGAGGCCGAGGCGAGAGGATTGCCTGAGCCTGTAGGTTCGAGACCAGCCCAGGCAACTTAGCGAGACCTTGTCTCTACAACAAATCAAAAAATTAGCCGGGAGTGGTAGCGCACACCTGTAGTTCTGGCTACTTGGAAGGCTAAGGCGGAAGGATCTCTGGAGCCCAGTAGGTCAATGCTGGGGTGGCCATGAGCATGCAACTGCACTCCAGCCTGGGTGACAGAGTGAGGGTCCAACTCAAAAATAAAATAAAATAAAATCCAAGCTGGGTTCAGTGGCTCAGCCTGTAATCTCGCACTTTGGGAGGCTGAGGTGAGTGGATTGCCTGAGCCCGCGGGTTCGAGACCAGCCTGGGCAACTTGGCGAGACCTATCTCTACAATAAATAAAAAAATTAGCTGGGTGTGGTAGCACGTGCCTGTAGTTCCAGCTACCTGGAAGGCTGAGGCAGAAGGATCGCCGGAGCCAGCAGGTCGAAGCTGCAGTGGCTGGGAGTGTGCCACTACACTCCAATCTGGGCGACAGAGTGAGACTCCAACTCAAAAAATAATAATAATAATAAAATAAAATCCATGTGCAATGTGGTTTTTAAAAAAAACTTAAAAACAAAGCAGACAATATGTGAGGGAGAGCACTCTCCCCATGATTGCCCACAGAAGGTAGGCTGCACACTCTCCTCTGCAAGGAAGCTGGCAAAGGCCTGCCCTCAAAGCATCTTGCAACCCAAACAGTCTCCCTATCCTGCTGTGTCTTCATCAGAAGTGCACCCACTCAAAGTCCCCCTCACTGGCACTTGTCACCATAAAGCCTTCTTTGGAAACACCCCTGCTCCCTGCAGCAGTATCCCACCTGCCCTGGCACCCCTTGGTATTTTAAGGAGTTTTCTTTTCTACTAATGTCTGTATGCTTAAAGAAACAGTTCTGAGTCTGTGTATTTCTGCAAACTATCTTTCATCAGAAACCAAGATTTATACACATTTATTCTCAGACATCCTTTTCCTTATCCTAGCCAAGTAAAGGTAGTAAGTAGACTATGGCAAGGAAGAAAATGAATGATTCTTTCCTCAAAATGAAGGGACCAGCCCCCCTCCTCCACCCCCATGGGTACAGGGGAGGGGTAAATAGGGGCTGCCACAGGGCTGGCCTGATTTGGAGAAACAGGCTGGAACTACAGCCCCTGGAGGATGGTCTCGGTGCAGAGTATTTACACAACAGACACCAATGGCTCCTCTGCAGCCATTACTGTCTATCAGGTAAATAACACATGTGCCAAAACACACATTTAATGAGGGAAATAATATGCCTTTATAAAAAGACTCAATTCGTATTTACCTGAGAGACCAAGAAGCACCAAATCACCAGATTAGTGGAACCACAGAGGAGTCGTTCTGGTGTCTTGGGTAAATAGACATTTTATAGCCTCCATTACTGGAGGTGGGGAGAAAGGGCGAAGGGAGGGGGTCATCCTTTAACATCCACACACACAGGCCAGGGGAGCCACGGGAATGGGAAAAGAAAAGGAGCCTATCAGGAAACATGTGATCTACTCCACTCCACCTCCTCAGCCACACTAGAAGCTCTGGGAGGGTATGGGTTTAAACCCCTGGATTAAATTCATTCCATTAAAAGCCAAACTGGGGTACATTTCCCAGCAATTCCAAAGTACTAGAAGCAGGCTCTGGTACTGACTGGAAGCACCTGGACCACTATGGCCATAGCTTCCTCAGTTTCCACACCTGGGAAAAGTCCCTGTTCCAATCTTACCTGTAGTATCACAAGTGCTTAGGCACCTAACTCACAGAAACGGTAAAGAACATAGTAATACCTGTCTGGAACTCACTTAGTCATAGGCTTTGTCTCAGGCAGCTAAAAATAGCCTGGGAAAATATAAATAAACTGCATGCCTTCAAAAGTCATAATCTTCAACCTAATGAATACATCCTTACTGTCGGAGCACTTTGCAAAAACAAGATTGTCAAAGGTGAAAGAAACACAGTCCAGCCAGCCAGGGAAAATGAGGCCCAGAAAGAGAATAGGACTGCCCGAGGTTCACATAGCAAAAAAGAGAACAGAACTCAGGGCTCCCAACTCCAAAGCCAGGGTCTCAAGCCACTGCTCCAACACAAGGAACAGGCCTCACTACACGTCCCCTAAACTTCTGTCCAGCATCACAGAAAAGGCTTGGAGCCCAAAGGCTCTGTCTAGTCTGTTGAAGGTTACAGGCTGGAGACAAGACAAAGCTTGACATATCCTGAAACTTCTACATGGCCCCAAAGTGGTAAGGAAGCAGGAACTCTAAAGATAGGTCCTCACTTCAACAGAACAGTCTCCTCCCCTCTACAACCAGTCACTGTCATGGTCTGTAGCTACAGCTGCTTCAGCTTCAAGGCAGGGCTAGGGAGAGTAGGCTCCATTCCCCCCCCACCCCCCCACCCCCCGCCCCCAGCAGCTGCTAATCCCAAACTATCAGCAGAGTCAAAGTCACTAAAGGCCGTCAGGAACACCAAATTCTGACAGCAACTTCACAGGCCACAGCAGGCTTACACTCCCCTTCAATTGGCCTGCCTCAGCAGCTCAAGGCAGCATATAAAAAGAAGTGATTGTCTGTGATTTGCCTGTTGTCTGCTAAACTATCAGCCATGCTCAATAGCCTGGGCAAACTCCTTCCAGGGGCCAAAGCTGGAAGACATTTTTTTGCAAAATCTTGCAAGTCATTTACAAGCCCATCACACACAAAAAGGGGCAAAGTCTTGCTTCATAACACATAGGCTAGAGACGAAAGGAGGGCAGGGTATGATACCATCACCCTGTTAAGCACCTCCTACACTTCCAGACAGCAGGTGACCCTATGAGAGGTACCCAGGACTGTTAAACATTTTCTTTTTTTTTTTAATTATAAAGATGTGGGGTACAATTCAGGGTTAGGTATACAAACATTGATTATGCAGGTACCCTTGTTGATGAGGTATGCCATGTTAAACACTTTCTACTCCTGCTTTCAAGATGGAGAATTAGTATAGAAGCAGGGAATCAAACAATCTAGTGTTAAAACACCATTAATAGACAAACCTAGGTTCAATCTTGACTTGGCTATAAATTCTTCATAATAATAGCATAATAATATTAATATCTATATCTTTGGGGTTCAATTCAACCATACAATGTATATAAAATGATTTGCACAATAGTAAGTGCTTTAAAAAAGGGAACTACTGTTGTAAATACATGAGAAAGAGAAAAGAAAAACTCCATTTTCTGAAAATACTATAAGCCAGACACTGTATTAGTAATTTACACATTTTATGTCATTTAATCCTCCCAACTATCAAGCAAAATGGGTAACAGTATTCCCACTTTACACATGAGAAAACTAAGGCTCAGAGGCACTCAGCTCTTTGGGGCTCTGTTCTTCTCTGCCACGTTTGATGACCCACATTTCCCCCCTTGACTAATTCCCCCATCAACCATAGGGCTAACAATGCATATCAATGTTTTCTCTTGAGGTAAAGTGTGTTTTTAACTAAAAGTAACTCAGCCTTAAACAATAACTAAGTCTGTTCAAATTATCCCAATTTGCTTTTAGAATTTTATATATATATATACATATATATATACATTTATATTTTTGTTGTTGTTGTTGGGGTCTCACTCTGTCACTCAGGCTAGAGTGCAGTGTCACAATCACGGCTCACAGCAACCTCGACCTCCTGGGCTCAGGCAGTCCTCCCACCTCAGCCTCCCAAGTAGCTGAGACCACAAGACATGAATGACCATGCTCGGCTAATTTTTTTGTTTTTTTGTATAGATGAGGTTTCGCTACGTTGCCCAGGCGGGTCTTGAACTCCTGCAAGCAATTCTCTCACCTCAGCCTCGCAAAGTGCTGGGATTACAGGTTTGAGCCACTGCATCTGGCCTTTTGTTATATTTTAAAAAGAAAAATTATGAGCCGGGCTCGGTGGTTCAGCCTGTAATCCCGCGCCTTTGGGAGGCTGAGGTGAGTGGATTGCCTGAGCCC
>NW_007253826.1:908549-913259 GCF_000164805.1 Carlito syrichta | reverse complement strand
AATATTATTAAAAAAAAAAAAAAAAAACAATTGCAGCACAAGAAACTTGAAGCCTCTTCTCAAACACAATTCCACTTACAGAGTGGAAAAACTGGCAGGTGGCAGGGTTACAACCAGCTCTTACTCAGGTCCTCAAATGTGATGTTTCTTTTTACAAATTTGTGCCTTGGCAAATGATACTCCTCCTGTTTTGGAATGCACTTCCATTTTTCACGAGGCTAATTATTACTCCTTCTTCAAAATCCAGCTCAAATCTCCCCTCTTTAGTAGCTTTCTCTGACACCCTATCATAACATTAATTGCTTCAGTATGATCCAGTAGCACAGTTTATTCCTATTCATAACTTTTTTTTTTTTAGTTGAAGTCTCACTCTGTCACTCAGGCTGGAGTGCAGTAGCATACTCATAGCCACCACTGCCTCGACCTGCTGGGCTCCAGCGATCCTTCTGCCTCAGTCTTCCAAGTAGCTGGAACTACAGGCGTGCGTTACTATGCCCAGTCAATTTTTTGATTTATTGTAGAGACGAAGTCTCGCCAAGCTGCTGGTTCAGGCTGGTCTTGAACCTGCGAGATCAGGCAATCCACTCGCCTCAGCCTCCCAAAGTGCTGGGATTACAGACTGAGCCACAGAGCCCAACCCCCTATTCATAACTTTTATCTCACTATATTGTAAGATGTTAGGTATGTTTATCCTACTACCAGAAATGTTCAAGGAGTTAGGGGAAAGGATGGAAGATAGCAGTATTAGGTATAGATGAGCATGTGTGTGTGTAAAAAAAAGCATACATGACATGACCAATAGTGACTTGTTTTTTGTCAGACCCTTGAATGCATTTTAAAATTTCAAATAGCATTAAAGAAAAGCATGGAATTAGTTGGATTTTTGTTGTAGTTGTTGTTGTTTTAATTCTAAATGGTACGTGAGTTTTAAAAGCCTGAGAAACACTTAGCTAGATATTCAGGGCAAGGACCACATTTTATACACTTCTGTATTCCTAGCACTTAGCACAGGGCCAGGCACAAAGGAGGAAATGTCTGCTGAATGAATTAATATGTCCAAAGTCATAATGCCAACTGCTCTGGAATTAGAACGTGCTAGAGCAGGGTCTAAGCACCACATATAGACTGTTTTCTTTCTCTTTCTATCCTTCCTCCTACCCTACCCCATTGTCCACTCCACTAAAAAAAAAAAAAAAAAAAAAAAAGAGTACAGGGGAAAGAGAGAGAGAAAGAGAGAATTGCCTTGGTGCTGGAATACCATTAAAAGGATTAATTTAGGGTCCGGTGTTTGGACTGTCACATCCAATCACTACCCACAGATCTACAGCTTCCCAAATCAGGCTCATGCAAAGAGGAATCAATTGCAAGGACACAGAGGGTCTGAACAGGCATACTAATGGCCTCCTGAGGTGCCAGCGGCCAGCTTTGACACTCCCATAAATTATCTGCCTTTTGATTTTACCTGTAGCTGTGGGGCACAAGGCACAATTTTGAACATATCAAAGCAATCCCTCGTAACCCAAGTCTCCCCAAGGAATGTCCCCAAAGAGGAAAGGCTAAAAACAACGACCCAAAGGGAATCTGCTTCCTAACAAGTCTTGTTCTAGCAGTCATCAATTAAAACCCAACAGAACCAAGTGGATAAAGTGGGACCCCAAATCAAGCCTAGCTGATCTGGGCAAGGCGTGCAGTTCTACAATGACTATGCTACTCTCACTCAAGGGAAGAGAAATCACAGCAATAAACACAATTTCATCTGAACGCAAATCAGTGCTAGCTTTGACGGTACCTCACAGCATGACCTCAGGCAACTCACTTAACCTTCCTGGGTCTCAGTTTCTTCACATGAGTAACAAAGACAAGAATGCTGACCACCTGACCCACTTCCCAGAGTGTTGGTGAAAAGTAATAAAAAACATTTGAGAGGCACTTTACAAAGATGTAGAGCCACAAGGGTGGCAACACTAATAAATGACCCCAGACAGACAGGAAGGAATGATTGGTCACACTTTGGTGAATTTCTGTCAGGAAGTCGTTCACTCAATTCGCTCCACTGATGATATTGGGACTAAGGTCCACCCTGAAAAAAGTTCTGGGATTCTGAATGGAACTCCTGCTGTCTGAAAATTGTCCATTATGAAAAGTGGTGCCTTGCTTAATTGTAAATTCCTCCTGTGGCTCCATATGTTCACAATGACAACTGTGAGAACCCAAAACACACTAAGTCAAAGGCCAAGTCACCCAACTACTGGAAGCTTTTAAAAAAACTATTAATTGTATAAAATACTATTACACTGTGCTAAGTGCTTTACAAACATTATTAAAACCTTTAACCAACCCTATTAAGTTCCATTATCTCCATTTTACAGAAAGCAAAGTGAAGCTCAGAGAGGTAAGTGACTTGCCCAAGGTCACTTAAACTGTTATCAGAAGCCTATAGGCTTCCCACTAGCAATGCAAGTACATTGGGGCCTGTAGGAAGAAGACAAAAGGAAAGAGCAGACACAGGACTCACAGCCCTAACCTATTCACTGGGCACTCATCAAATGAAGTATTTCATTTGGTGTCTGTTTCTGACATATACCATCATACCTGAACTGGGAGACATTTCCAAAACCAAGAAAAATCTGCTATAAGCAAGGAAAGGAGAGACTGCGTAGAACATATACTGAATTAGGACAATTCCCTGGAAAGCATAGGAAAATGGGTCATCTTCTGTGTGTACATTTCAAGAAGTTCAAAGTAACTGACATTAATCTATGACCAAGGTCCCTCCCAGGACTCCATTTATTTTAATTCCTTCATTAGAATATAGTTTCCAAAACCTTTTAATTCATTCTATATACCAACTTTCCATTCCTACATCTTTTCCAGTCTGTAAAATAGGAGCTGGAATCACCAACAAATTCTTCGGTAGACATCCTGTAAGCTCCAATAAATGTCAAAAGTCAATCAGAAAACCAACATACACATATATGAAAAGATACAGTTATACTCAATTTTTAAGGGCCAAAATACTGCCATATAAGAATACTGCCATGTAACTGCTATAGCCTTGACTGGACTCTCTACCTCCAGTATTGTCTGTCCCCTTCAATCCATTCTTCACACTGAAATCACAGCAAACTTTCTAAAGCAAAAATCTAATGTGTCTACTGCTCAAAACCTCTTAATGGCTTCTTACTATTCTTAAATCTGATCCAGGGGTCAGCAAACTATGGTCCGTGGGCCCAATCTAGTTGCTACCTGTTTTTATAAACAGTTTTATTGGAACACATCCATGATCATTTGTTTCCATACTTTCTATGGCTGCTTCCATATATAAGAGTTGAGTAGTTTGAGAGATTCACAAAGCCAAAATATTTACTGTCTTCTTTATAGAAAAAGTTTGCAGACCCGTAGTCTAATCCTAAGAGTTTAGAAGGCTCTGGTCTCTGCTTACCTTTTCTGCATCATCTCTTACCACACCTTCCCATTCCTGCCCACTATGCACTCTGTTTCAATCACACTAAACTTTCTCAAACTCATCAAAGTTCTGATACTTGGTCCCTCAAGTCTTCACCTAATATTTTTTTTCAGTGTTCTTTGGGCGTTCATTTCATTCTAGGTGAGGAAGCTACTTCCTCTGAGAGGCCATTCCCAAGTTCACAAGTCTGGACCAAGGACCTTCTGAGTACTCCCAAAGCAACTACACTTCCCTTATTGTACTCTCAAAGTGTCTCATAACTGCCTTTTTACTATGTGTCTCTCCTATGAATTTGTAAGCTCTGTGTTTCAGGGACAGTGGCTATCTTGTTCACCACTACAATCCAAGGGACTAGCAAAGTTTCTGGCCCTTAGTCACTGAACAAACAAGTTCCAAGTCCCTGTGGATATCAATCATCAGAGTCCGCCTCTTTAGCCACCTTCTGATCCCTGAAAAATGTAGAAAGATTGGGATTAACTATCTACCCAAAGATGACACACAATCTAAATTAAACCAAGATCCCAAAGGCCTGGGTCAAATATTATCAAAAGCCAAAAAAGAGCTGGGCATGATGGCACACACCTGTAGTCTCAGCTACTCAGGAGGCAGAGGCAGGAGGATCACTTGAGCCCAGGAGCTTGAGTCCAATGTGGGCAACACAGCAAGATCCTGTCTCTAAAAAAAATTTTAATTTTTTTTTGAGTCGGAGTCTCACTCTGTCATCCAGCCTGGAGTGCAGTGGCACACTCATGGCCACCACAGACTTGACCTGCTGGGCTCAGGAAATCCTGCCACCTCAGCCGGGCATGGTGGCACACACCTGAAACACAGAGCTGGAACTACAGGTGTGTGCCACCATGCCTGGCTAATTGTTTTTTATTTATTGTAGAGACGAGGTCTCACCATGTTGCCCAGGCTGGTCTCGAACCTCTGGGCTCAGGCAATCCTCTCGCCTCCACCTTCCAAAGTGCTGGGATTATAGGCGCGAGCCACTGTGGCAAAAATTTAAATTTAAAAAGCCAAATGAAATGCGTTTCTTCCTATGGTTCCAAGATGTGTATTTCTCAGGACAAAGGGTTATTCTAGCTCTATTCAACTATTCTGAACTTAAAATAGGTGTTTACAAGATGCCCATAAAGAAATCAAGACAAGCCGGGCTCAGTGGCTCAGCCTGTAATCCCGCGCTTTGGGAGGTTGAGGTGAGTGGATTGCCTGAGTCCACGGGTTCGAGACCTGCCTGGGCA
>NW_007253826.1:906132-908522 GCF_000164805.1 Carlito syrichta | reverse complement strand
CACTGCACTCCAGTCTGGGCAACAGAGTGAGACTCCAACTCAAAAAAAAAAGAAAAGAAATCATGACAGAACTTGAGACTCTGGAATCTGGATCCCTTGCTTCAACTCTCATCACTTTAGACTTTGGGTAACTTTCAATAGGCTTTGAGCATATGCTGTCTTATCAGAAGAAGCTACAGAAAAATACAATCTGTGCCAGCCCCACCACCTACCCTCCAAGCCCAAATACTCAGAAGGAAGTCAAGTCAAAACTTGACCATGCAACAGGATTCTCACCTCTCCTTACTTCGAAGATGCCAAGACTGGCAGCTGGGGATGGTGAAGGTTCTGTGACAGCTGGAAAGCCCCAATGCTGTGGACAAATACACATCTCTGCAACAAATCTATTTCAATACAAAGGATCAAATTCCCATTAAGGATTACACCACATCTTAAACTCCTGAACTCAAACTTTGAAATAACAGCTAGCTTTATGGAAAGACAGTGCCCCTATGGAGTTTTCAGGAGTTATGAGTATAAATTTGTTTTTGTAATGATTTTCATGTTCTCTAGTGTATTCTCTAGCACTTTTCCTCCTAAGGTGGCTTACCTTCTAAAAACACTAAACATTTACCATATCTGAGCTTAGACTAAGAAAGATGGCCATGAAGTGGTGGCTCTCTGGATAATTTCAGAATCCTACTCTAGTCAAAGAGGAAGACACTGGTAAGGCTGACAATATTCAGAACTGGGGAACTAAGGCTTGACCAGGACTAGGGGAGGTATTCATTGCCACAAACCCACAGGCCATATTGCAAATGGCCACACAGACCAGGAAACACTTTCAGGATATTTCCAAGTCTGCCTCAAGTTCTTCAAAAGTCAAGGTAACTAAATGACAAGTCAAAACATCAATAAAAATCCATCATACTTATCAATTAATTCAGATCTTCCAAAGGCCTAGAAGCTGCACAGATGCCCTTGTAAGCTACTGATTACTGATGTCCTTTGCACAAAGAAAAAAAAACACCTAGGAATGGAACCAATATATTCCCGTCTACCACTCTACACATTTAAGACTCTATTCTATTCAGATTCCTTTGGAAAAGGCCACTCACCAATTTACCCCACCACAAAGAAAACACTTTTCAAAATGAAAGGGAATAAAAGCACTTTTATTTAGAAATTTCAAGTTGGAAGAGCTCTTAGCCAAGCTCTATGACCTAGCTAGCTGATTATTTACAGGATCTTTGGGCAAGAATTGTTAATGAGTTTTTAATTTGGAGTGCTTAAGTTGCCAAAGTGCTCTGAGCTCCAGTGAAGCACCACAAAATCCATAAAGGAAACCTTATCAATCACTTCCCAGCAGCTCCCTTCCCCCCTTCCCCACCTCCTGCCTAAAGGCAGTCAAGTGGGTTTCTAACCAAGATCACAGACACACATTAGTGGAGTCACACTCCAAGTCCCTGTCTATAAATTGGCTTTTAAATGGTAGGGGATTCAGGTATAATATACTTAAGCTCCAAGCAGGAACCCACTAAAACAAGGCATGCTGTGTATGATAAAGTCAGAATAAAGCAGAATTTGATGAAGCCAATTTCTGGAAGAAACTCTACAATCAAAAAATCATTCAGCCAATCACAACCTACTATAGTTCAAATAGAGTACAGTCTTTTAGCCAATTGGATTCATGTCTTGCTGCCCTTCAGCAGAGAGACTGATGAAATGTCTGACAAGAGTACATGCCATTGAAGCAGCCAGAAACCTCTCAGAGGCAATGATGGGCACTATCCGTTGCAAAATCCACCCCTAAGGTTCCAAAACCCCATTGAGAGGCCTCATATCCAGCATCTTCCAAGTCAACAAGGAGCAGTTATATTTTGCACGAACTCGCAGTCAAGCCTCAATACAAGTTCATGCTTTTTTTAAGGAAACACCTGTTGCTGGACCATCTACAGGAAAGGCAAACAGAAAGCTAGCCAGGTTAGGCCCCTTATTCACTCCTTCCACTACCACTACCACCAATTCAGATTTACAAAGATGTAAACTGCTAGCCTATGTGTGTGCGTGTGTGGGAGAGGAAGGAAAGGGGATGTTTCATCTACAATCCCCTTGCTCTGTTTCCAACCTCTTTAGCCAAACCTTTCTCTTCTCCAGTAATTCCAGCGAATAAGTCAGCTCTCTTAATCAACTCATCCAGTCTGCTTTGCAAAGCCCTGCCCTGCTCCCCCTCCGCCAGAACGTTACTCAGTAGATCATGCACCTAGGGTAAGCACACAGGCCAACACCCCAGGCTGCACAAATTCTGCGCGCCGCGACCCTTGCATCCCGCATGCATTAACCAGGGCCCAGTGGCGGGGGGGCACTCAGCATCACCCACCCCAGGGGGTTGCCCCCAACTTGGGCCCCTC
>NW_007253826.1:890983-906093 GCF_000164805.1 Carlito syrichta | reverse complement strand
CCGCCCCCGCCCCCCGTCAGCTGCGGGAGAGGCTGTCGCCATGGCAACGCCCCCTCCTCGGGGCCAGCGCGGCAGGCTCCCTCCAGATGCAGGCCCCGACGTCTCCCTCGGCCTCAGCAGGCGCTCAGGACAGTTGACGGCGGCGGGCGCGGCCCGCACCGACTGTGGCGCCAGTCGGGCAGAGGCAGGGCCAGCTCCGCCGGTTCCCCACCGCCCGTTCCCGGCCGCCTCAACAACGGCAGCCAGCACCACGAGTCCACAACACACCGACTCACCTCCGCGCACTCTGACCCCGACCGACGAGGCAGACGGGCGGGCGCTGTGGCCAACCGCTGAGACCGCAGCCGGCCCCTCTGGCCAATGGGCTGCAGGGGGCGGGGCCTCGTCTCCCCAAATGCTCGCTCTCCCGCCGACATGCGCGCTAAGGTGTGTCAAGATGGTGACTGCTGACAGCCGGCCTGATGGGACTTGTAGTTTTAAGGTTGCACCTACTCAAGAGAAGGCGGAGGTCACTTGTGAGCTGTGCAAGGAATTTTTTTTTTAAACGAAAACTTTCTAAGGTCTTAGAGCGGCCCAGGTCTCCCACCTCCTTTCTCAATATACCCATAAGGTGAGTATAGGCTCACAAGGTGACTGGTTCTATTTAGATGACACCTTCTCATGATTCATTCATTCAACAAGTCATTATTATTTATCAACTACTCTCTGATGAGAGCCTGGAGGAGACCTGAGAGGAGGAGAGGTTAGGTTAAGAGGAAAATGTTGAGATTTCTGAAGGGTATTTCTAAGGAAAAGATAACTGATTTGTTCAGGTTCACTCAGAGGAAACTTCATGCTTAAAAGGATTGTGGCCTCAGATGTGAGAAGCTTCCACAGTCAGTCTCTCCAGTGAGCTGGAAAAAACTCTGGCCAGAGTGAAACACCAGCAGTGTGTTTCTTCGTCTTGGTTATGCCTCTCTGGGAAGTTTTAAGTCCTGGGTTGTGAGCTGAGAAACCCTAGCATTGGCTAAACCAATGATGGCTTAGACAGCTTCCCAGTCAGTCAGAACCCATCTTCTGGGCCCAGTTTCAGTTACCAAGTCCCTCTGCGTGCCATCTGCATATTTTTGCTTAAGACAATGATGTCATTTCTGAGCCCTACCACAACTGAGATCTGACCCTGACATACTGGTTCCCGCCTGAGCTGATTACCTGGTAATTCCCAAATCAGGGAATGTCTTTCTAAATTCCATCCACTTAATAAGTTAGGTGATTCTACTGTGTACCCACAGCGTTTATCACACTGTTTTATAATTATCTATTTCCTTGTTGTCTCTCCTCTAGGACTGTAAGCTCCTTTAGGAAAAGCACTATTTCCATATTGTTTATGCTGTATCAATAATACTCAGCACAGTGCTAGGCATAGAGCAGGCCCACAGTAAATGTCTGTGAACAAATGTGGGAATAAACAGCAGCAAGGACAGACTTATACCAAGGTCAGTATAGAATAGGCACATCTGCCTATTCTCCATTTCTTGGAGTTGGAGCTGGGTCTTCCTCCTCCTGTTGTTACCTAGATATTAACCCCAATTTGTCAGTTAATCCACATATATTTATAATGCCTGTCTTGTCAGGCACTGCTTTCTGTTGCTGAGGATTCAATAATGAATAAGACACACAAAACTTGTATCCCCAAGGAGCTTTTAAATTGGAGAAGGGGGAGGAGGAAGAATGGACAATAGACAAGTAAATATACAAATATGACAAATAAGGTCCAGCATGGTGGCTCACATCTGTAATCCCAGAACTTTGGGAGGCCAAGGTGGGAGGATTGCTTGAGGCCAGGAGTTCAAGGCTACAGTAAGCTATGATCGCCCCACTGCATTACGAAATGGGCAACAGAGCAAGACCTTGTCTCTAAAATAAAAGGGAAAAAAAGACAAATAAGAGGCAGTGAGATGACTTTGTTATATCCTTTGTTAAATTCTAAGTTCTGGCCTGAGAGTAGGACACAGTCAATCTTCATAGCCATAAAAATAAAATAAATGAGCCAGGCTCAATGGCTCAGCCAGCAATCCCGCGCTTTGGGAGGCTGAGGTGAGTGCATTGCCTGATCCCACGGGTTCGAGACCTGCCTGGGCAACTTGGTGAGACCTCATCTCTACAATAAATCAAAAAATCAACTGGGTGTGGTAGCACATGCCTGTAATTCCGGCTACTCGGAAGGCTGAGGCAGAAGGAAGGCCGGAGCCCAGCAGGTCGAGGCTCCAGTGGCTGGGAGTGTGCCACTGCACTCCAGTCTGGGCGACAGAGTGAGACGCCAACTCAAAAAACAAAAAGAATGAAATAAATGTATGCTATGAATTGGAGGCTTTATTTAATGCCCAGCTCTTCATGGAGCCTTCCATAGTGCCCAGGACTTCCCCAGAATGTGCTCTTTCCTTCTTGGTGCTCTAGGGCTCAACTGTACAGCTTTTAGGTCTTGCTAGACTGTAAGTTATTTTTGTACAAAGACCAAGAAAAATACATTCAAATAACAGGACAGTTTCAGAACTCAGTATACACTTGGTGCCTTGCACTGCCATCTGACCCAGCATTTGGCTCCCTCAAGCTTTGGCTCTGTTGTGTGCTATCCAAAGGTTATGTGCTCAAATTTAATTGGGGAGTATAATCCCAAAACACCAAGAGTGAGTGGAGCCAGGCTCGGTGGCAAATACCTGTAGTCCCAGCTACTCTGGAAGCAGGAGGCTAAGGCAGGAGGATCACAAGAGTTCAAGGCCAGCCTGGGCAACATGGTGAGACCATGTCTCTTAAAGTAAATAAAAAGAGTGAGGAGAAAAAGGAAGTGAGGCAGGAAAGGAGGTGAAGAAAATACAAGATAGTGTATTACAAAGAAGTTGGCCAGAGCCTCAAAGAAAACACAACTAGTTGATCTGTTATACAGGATGTATCCTAGACAGACCATGTGGAACCATTGTCTCTGATAGGGAGAAAGGAAGGGTTACATTACCCCACTACTCTGGTAGCCACAGGGAATGCCAGATTCCACACCCTGAAGCACAGTTATTCATCTGAGAATAGAAATAGTAGGAGGAGTCAAAGTCTCTGGTTTGGTCAGAGTGGGTCCACTGCAGTCCAACCAAAGTGGGCACATTGGAGGCTGTGTCAAAACCCAACCCTCATGCCAGGGGAGACTAAGGTAAGCAGATGTGTGATGAGGTAGCAGTGACAGTGGAGCTGTCCAATAAACAAGTGGCCGATGGCTGGGGTTAAGAGTGCACTTGTTAGGACAAGTGATTTTGGCAAGGCAGATACATTGACTCCAGTACACAGACAGAGATACACCCTGGGAAAACTCCTGGCTACTGGATTGAGTGACTGAGCTAAAGTGAACACTGAGAGCAGAAACCAAGGAGAGGACCAAGTTGGATCTTCTGCTACCCCATCAAACCATCAGGAAAAACAGCATGGTGGACGTCAAAGCTAGGACTTTAACCAGCAATCAAAGGGCAGGGAACACAGGACCTAAGGACAGTTCATGACAGCCCCAAATTTTGGCACAGCCAAGAGAACCTAGATTGAGTCTGAAATCATTTTATCTGGGAGCTGGAAAAACTGCTGCAGCCGTCCGTAGTCCCTGTAAGCAACATAAGACAGAATAGTGTAGTTACAAGGAGAGTGGGCTCAGAGACAGCCTGTGTTTAGGTTTGAGTCGTGGCTCCATCTGTGACCCTAGGCAAGTCACATACCTCTCTGAGGTCCAGTTTCTTCATCTCTAGAGTGGAGATAATACTAGTACTTACCCCTTATTAGAATTAAATATACCACTGCTTAGCACAGTACCTAGAATAAAGAGTTCAGTAAATAGTGGCTATTATTATATTATTATTCTCGCCCTTCCCCCACCCCTCTCTCTAACTTCTCTTCCCACTGTGGCACCACCACTCCACCTCCACCTCCTTGTCCCCTTACCCTCACCACCAGCAGTCTTCTGCCACTCGAGGAGCAGTGGGAGCTGGACCTGGCCATGCCGGCTTTCTGCTCTCCCCAGGGCTGTTCCCCAGGAGCCTGAACCATTCATCTCCCTGGTGACCTGAATCTGAACTAAGAGATGGATGTGGGGTGGCTGAGGCCAGTGTGGTAATGTGTTCCCTTATCTCCGTGCCCCTCACTGGGGCCTAGTTAATTTTCCCTTTGATTTTAATATAGATTTATTGAAAGTTTCAGTTATCAAAACAAACTGCAGCAGCAAATTGGTGTTCTTTGCAGGCCTACAAGTGCCTATAAAGCTGCCATGCTCGGGAACGAATGGCGCTCTCTGGGAGGTCAGTCATGGCAACAGGAAGTCCCTGGGGACACACACACTGCAATTTAATATTTTTCTTATTAGCCTTTTTCTTCTTGGCTATCTAAGCCTCCCCTTTAAATCGGAAATCAAATGGAGCCACCTGCCCAGGAGGTTCTCTCCCCAAGCTGCTCCACTCTCTGCCTACTCTCTGTTCCCTCTCAGTCTTAGCATCCTCTCCTCAAATCCTCTGACTTCACCTTGCTTTGCCCACTGGCCCAGAGAGAGTTGTGATTCACATGTCCCAGAGGTGTGGCTCACAAATGTCATGAATCCCACAGCTCTGTCCTACCTGTACAAGGTCTGCTTGGGCTATCCAGTCACTAGTTAGAAACAAAGTACCCCTAGAAAAGATCAGGGCCTGAGGCTTCTTCTGGATCTGGTGCTCAGAAGGGATGAAAAAGCAAAGATTGAAAGCAAAGGAGTTGCTTTCAAAAAGGCAACAATCCTGTCAGGATCTATGGAACCCAACAGAAGCGAAAAGGAGATGATGATCCTAGAAAGTGAGCAAGTTCTCCTTCCAGCCCAATAACTGATTTCATTCTCATATCCACACTGCCACTCCTAGTATGGTCCCTTCTCTCAACCCCAGTTTGAATTTTGAAACCCTCTACTCTCTGGCCTCTCTATAAGATCAGCCAGATTTCTTTCCTCTAGTATCCCAGGGCTCCCATAGCTAGAAACATTTGCTGCTGCCTCTAGGCTCTGGAACCAGTCCTGTCCCAGGAAAGTCTCTATGCGTGCTTACCTTGAGGGTAGCATCATGCTTTCTGCTGTGCAACTGGGTCACCTGTATGAACCACATCCCAATTCCCAATGCCCTCTCTTTGCTCTTAAAAATTCCCTGCTAGCAGCAGTTGTCTCTGTCTTTCCTCATAACTTAGTCTATGACAAGGGTCCAGACAACTATATCTGTGCAACCAAAATGGTGGAAGGTGCTAAGGTTTGGACCTAGACAGTCCAGAATTTGAATCCTGGCTCTGACATTTACTGACTCTCTAACTTGAGAAACCTCTTTGTGTTTTATTGCACCTTGTGCTTACACCTACTCTTGTCTAAGGACCAGTGTGTAATAAAATGATTTGCCCCTGTGTCTCTCTCCTACAATATTCTGAGATCCTTAAGGAACAAGATTGTGTCTTAATCATCTTTATGTGCCATATACATCCATTTGATGAAAAGTAAAGTCATCTTCTCTGAGCCTGTTTCCTCAACTATAAAATGAAGATAATGCCTGCATCACCAATATAGTGAAGAAAGCACCTACCATAGTGCCCACCCAGCATAAGAACCTACCACAGTGCCCACCCAGCAAAAGGTAGGTACTTAGCAAGTGAAGTTTCTTTCATCAATTTCTCTTTGAGGTAGGTCATCAACCACAAGCACGCCTACTTTTTGCCTTTTCCCATCTCACCTTCAAGTTTTCAAGTTTAGCTCTCTCTCGTCTACTGATGCTTTTTTTTTTTTTTTTTGAGTTGGAATCTCACTCCGTCGCCCAGGCTGGAGTCCAGTGGCACACTCATGGCCACCCCAGCATCGACCTACTGGGCTCCAGCAATCCTTCTGCCTCAGTCATCCAAGTAGCCGGAACTATAGGTGCACTACCACACCCGTCTAATTTTTTATTTATTGTAGAGATGAGGTCTCCCCAAGTTGCCTGGACTGGCCTCAAACCTGCAAGCTCAGGCAATCCACTCGCCTCGGCCTCCCAAAGTGCTGGGATTACAGGCTGAGCCACTGAGCCCAGCCTACTGATGCTTTCTTATCACTGATCAGATGTCAGCATTTGAAGTGGTGCTGAAGTCTCTTCTACAGGCCAGGATCCCTCAGTCTTTCCAAACCCACTCGGAAACTGCTGCCTCCTCTTGGCTCTGTTTCTAGTCAAGTTCAATTCCCTGGTCTGCCTTGTAGTTCATCTGTAGCAATATATGTGTTCCCAAACCTATTATCTATACTGGTTCATGGTACAAATGAGTTTATTTTCACATTAATACACGGGTCTTGCTAATTCTAGGCTCCCACCTGCTTCTGTAAAAATACCAGTCCCTAGCAATACTCCCCCTGAAACCACAATCGTACCCCTCTCTGTTCAAGCTACTGTGCTCCTCTGGCTTCTATCACTAGGCACATCATGAATGCTAGCCTTGAAGCCTCTGCTTGATGTGCTCAATTTTTTCTTTTTTTTTTTTTTTAGTTGGAATCTCACTCCGTTGCTGAGGCTGGAGTGTGGTGGCATGCTCACGGCCTGACCTGCTGGGCTCCAGCAGTCCTTCTGCCTCAGCCTTCCAAGTAGCCGGAACAACTGGCGTGCACTGTCACATCTGACTAATTTTTTATTTATTGTAGAGACAAGATCTCGCCAAATTGCCTGGGCTGGTCTTGAACCCTCAGGTTTAGGCATTCCACTCGCCTCGGCCTCCCAAAGTGCTGGGGTTATAGGCTGAGCCACCAAACCTGGCCCATGTGCTCAATTCTTAAGGTATGACAGCACGATCACATAGCTTTCTCCTGCAAGATAAGATGACTTTGTCCATATTACAGTTAGGGGGATGTGGAATCCCACAGCAGGGTTATTTGAGCTCTTAAGTGTTTCAGAGGCAGTTCTTTACATTTATTCAAACATCCCTTTTCCTTCTCATTGTATATATCTACTACCACCAGAGTAGCCAGGATGGGTGAGTTTAAGAGCCATCATGCTGAACCAGAGGCCTGATCCCTCTTCTGCCTTTAATCCAATAGTGGAAGCTGGCTCACTCCATAGACTCCTTTCTCCTCTGTCATTAAGTCTCTCTGAAGCTCTGCTGGCCCTTTCAGCAATATGGTAGCCATTGGTTTATCCATACCTCCTGCTGTCATCATGCTGGTGTATACCTGATCCAATTACGGGGTTGGTTCAAATTTATTTGTTTTTCTCTGAGAGGCTTTTCAGCCCCTTTATAAATTAGGAGATTCAAATAGATATTTGGATCAGAGGATGTTGCCTACCCGTCCACACTGGAAGTAGACAAGTATCAGCTCCAAACCCATCAGGACCTTCATTACACTGCCTTCCTCTCCAGGATTTAGCAAATAAGCTCCTTTTACTGCCTGCCGCGCTCTCCTGCCTTCCCAGACCAGTAGGACCTCATCATTACACTGGACCCCTTGTGGTTTCAAAGCTCCTCCTTCCTGGTCCTGATTTGATAGTCAAATCCTCTACACTTGGGTTCCAGCCTACACTTCCAGCCTTATTTTCTAGTAGTTCTTTTAACGTCTTTCTTCCAGGCCCAAGGGACTAATTACTAGTCATCAAGGTGTTTTACACTTTTCTGCCTTCAAGCCTTTACTGGTGTTTTTCTCTCAACTAGGAGTGCCTTCCCTGTTCCCATCACCACCTGTTGAACTCCTGGTGAACCATGCCCTGCTCCAAGAAACATTTCCTGACTCTCTGAGTGGTTGTTCCCTCCCTCTTCTAAGCCTCCAAGCCCTACCTGTACATCCTGCCCTTCACAGCACTCACTAATCCACAGGGAAGGGGCTCTGAGCAACCTTACTCTCTAAGCAGTGTCTTACCATAGCCCCCAGGACCTGAGTGTGCTGGAGGCCTTTTAGGAGCACATCTCTTCCAGCAACTCCAGCATAGTCCTAACGAAGAGCTATAGCCCAACCTCTTCCAAGTGTATGCTTTTTCACCAGTCAACATTCTTTGAATAGTTACTTTATGCTAGGCTCTTTGAAAGCACAGGACAGGAACATGAAAAAATAGACGCCATCCCTGCCCTCATAGAGCTTATGTCCTGATGGGGTAGACATACTGGTAAGGAGATAATTGTCATTTAACTATAATTATAAAGACCATTTGCAATGAGGGTTTGAAGATGAGCCCATCTATCACAGCCTGGAAAGGTTTCCCAGAACAGGTGACATTTAATTCAAGTCTTAAAGGTTAAGTAGAAATTTTCCAGACCAAGAAGGGGAGAAGAAAGGAGTGAAGAGGGATGGGCATTCCAAGTAAAGAGAATAACATGAGGAAAGGCACTAGGCAAAACAATGACCCACTTGGGGATGGAAAGAAATTTAGGATTGGAGCAGAAAACGTGGCAAAGGGAGTGATGAAAGAGAAGTTTGAAGACATAGGCAAAGATTAGATCCTGCATAGTCTTAGGAGGTTTCTTAAGGTGTTTAGACTTGATCTTGAGGGGAATAGAAAGCCACAGTGTGTGGGGGAAGGATGAAGAAAATTGTTAAAGCCAGGCAGTTCTGTGTTAGAGCAGTGCTTCTCAAACTTTAATGTGCATTCCAATCACCTGAGGATCTTGTAAAATGCAAACTGTGATTATGTGAGTCTAGAAAAGGCCTTGATTCTGCATTTCTAACAACTTTCCTGGTGAGGCTGATGCTGCTGATCTCTGGCCTACCTTCCCCATCTTCCCACCTTCCCCATCTTCCCACTCTCCATAAATGCATCCATTCACATCAGCAGGTGCACAGCATTTTTTTTTCTGCTGAGTCTCCTTCAAGATGGCTGTGACTCTTCACTTTTTTTGGCACCTATATTTTAGAAGCTGTTTATTGAATATTTGCTCTATATCCAGTAAAATGTCAGGTAAGGGGTGGGGGTGAAGAGGCCAGGGGAAGATAAAAGGCAAGACATTTCCCTGCCCAAAAGTATTTGGTGTCATCTCCATCGCCAAAGGGGCAGCTTTCCCTGAGCTGCCCTCTGCCAGACCTGTCATAAACATGCTAAATGAGACCTGTCTCAGCGGTGCTCCCTGGGGTCCCACCACTTCTGCAGCCCCATCCAGAGATGAGCCTGTTTATCCCTAACTGTTGACTCTGACCTCTAAATCAATTCCCTATCTGAACAAAACCTGAGTCCTCCCCTGTCCTCCTCCCAATTCTGGGATAAGTCAATTTGTAAAACCAGAGGCAGCAAACAATAATAGTGGTTACGAGTACAGGCTCTGAATCAGACTCAGACTCCCTGAGTTCATAGCCCAATTCCACTACTTATTAGCTGGGTGACCTTGGGCAAGAGGCTTAACTTCTCTAAGCTTCAGTTTTCTCTTCTGTAAATTGGGGGTAATATTTTGGCCTGTACCATGGGACTGTTGTGAGGATCCAGTATAACAATGCATATAGAGCACAGCCTTTGAGACACTTTGAAGCACCCCATAACTGTTATCTATTGTTTTTATAAATACAAAAAGCCCTTTGAAAGCCTGTGTGAGTGAAAGTCACTGTTGTCCTTTCTACACTTATGGCTTTTCCTGCTTGCATCCTTCCTTCCTGATGCTGGGAAGACAGAACACAGCCATAACTGTTTAACACAGAGAAGCCCTGCTGGATGAGGCAGACTTCAGGGGGCTCTTAGGGGTGAGAGGTTTCAGCTCAGAGGCACTGAGGCTCAGTGTTGGAGGGGGGATACTTTGCAGATTCCTTCCCATCTCAACCCCCTCTCCACAGTGTCCCCTTGGTCCAGGGTCACCCAGGCTGCCCCTCCTTCCAGCTGCTGTGAGAGGCAGCTTCAATCATTCATCTTAATGTCTCTATTAAGCAGGGTTATGACCAGGACGAGACAAGAAACAAGGTCTTTTAGTGTGAAAACACAGCTCCGGGGCTTGGTCCCAGGGGACTCCTCCTTGGTACTGCTGCTGCTCCCAGGTTATGCTGCCAGAGGACCACTGAGGTTCCAGATCAGGCAGGATGATTCTGCACTGAGTTTTCTCTTCTCTCTACCCTTGGTCCTTCTAAAACTCACTCAAAGCTTTCATTTCCAACAAGAAGAGCAATGACTTGGCAGTTAGCAGTAGCCATGGGGGCCTTGAGTCTGTCTCACCACTCGCAGCGATATAGAGGTAGCTACACTCTGACCACTGGGCTCTGGGCACAATAGGGCCTCACCTGGAGTCCAGGCTCAGCACCTGGGTGATAACAAGAGTATTTCTGATTATAGAAAGAGCCAAGGAAGAATTCTAAAAGACTGTACCACAAGTCCTTATCACTCATATTAGAGAAGGTTTAGGAACAATCAGGACTCCTAAACCTTTGGAAGGACTCAAAGTAGCCATGCACATAGGTTCACCCTCCAGAAACATAGGAAGGGTTCCCAGATAACTGCTCCCAAAGTTAGTCATATCATTATCAGAATATGAGTCCTTTAACTGGCGTGGGAGAATAAGAATGTGAAACCCACAGAGGTAAAGGTACAGGAGGGAGAGACAGGTCACCCAAAACAGTTTGCTGATGGCAGTCTTGCTAATCCTTGGGTCACTGACTTCTATTTCCCACTATGCTGCTGTCTTCCCACTGGTCTTGGTTTCTTCCTCATATCAAGACTTATCCTTCAAAATCTTTTCAACAGTTTTGTTCTCAATTTAAAAAAATTTTTAAAAGACTTATCTTAATCATAACCAGGTGAGCTGGCATGTAGGTTAAGTTTAAGCTGTGGAGCCTGGCAAACCTGGGCTCAGATCTGGGTTTTGCTTTTTTGTTTTGTTTTGTTTTAAGAGACAGGATCGGGTTCTGTGGCCCAGGCTGGAGTGCAATGGTGTGACCGTGGTTCACTGCGGTCTGGAACTCCTGGGCTAAAGTGATCCTCCCACCTCAGCCTCCTGAGTAGCTAGGACAACCAGCACCTGCCACCATGCCCAGATTATTTTCAAAATTTATTTGTAGAGATGGGGTCTTGCTATATTACCCAGGCTGGTCTTAAACTCCTGATCTCAAGCTGGCTTTATCTCTTCTAAGAAAACCCTTTTGTTCCTTAAGGTCTTAAGGAGTGAATGAGACTACACATGTTCAGTCCTAGTGTAGGACTTAGTGTAGGATCGAGAACACAGTGGAAATAGGGAAGGGGTGGAGGAAAGAACTGGTAGTCTCAGTCCACTTCATGCATAGGAAGGAAGCGTCTATGTCTCGAATGCAAAGGTATTCTCGACTCTCCTGCAGGTCTTGAGGGGTGGACCCTTGACCAAGAAGAGTTTCAAAGCAGGGGGACTGGGAGGGAATGTCAGAGAAGCTGAGGGCAGCACAAAGTCGGAGTGAGTTAGCACTGGTCCCAGGGGCTTCATGAGCAAGACAGGCTTTTACAGAGATATCCAGGGAACAAGAAATACCAGCAAGGAAGTTGCCCCATTAATAAATAAGAAGGCAGGAAATTAATGATGGTCTGAAAATGGCTGAGCTACTGAACTCATTCTTTAAGTCTGTCTTTAACAAGAAAAATAAAGAAAAGAGATTTGGCCAATTAGGAGGTAATGAAGACATTGTAGAAATAGCACCTGGCAAAAGCATACATCAGGGGGTGGAGAGTCCAGATGAACATTCAATGGCCTCGATCCCTCCTCCAAGAGACAGGATATCAACAGAGGGGTCTCCCACTTACCAGCAGAGAGAGCAGAGGATAGTCCAGGGCCTGAAGAGGGATAGGGAAGGACCAAAGATGGAGAGACTCCAGTTTGGGCTTAAATGATGTTTTTCAAGAGCCTGTTGTGAACTAGGCAGTATTCTCCATCTTCTCTGGCATTGTCTCCTGTGAAGGCTGGGGATGAAGATGAGGATTGGGGGGATACAAGAAGAGCCAGGATGAGGGCAGATGGAGAGAGGGGATCTCTGAGGGAAGGGAAACAGCAGAAGAGCCCTGCTCAGAACTACAAAAAGGCTAGGTCCCTCACGTATTTGGAGTGACTTCTAGAGAGTGTAAGCCTAGAAAAAAAATAAGAGAAAGGAATGGGAAGGGAGGCATAGAAAGGAAAGAAAAAGAAGTCGAGAGGAGAGACCTGGGACCTAGAGGATGGGAGGGCAAGATAATATATGGAAGAAGGAAAATCAGAGTCAGTGTCTAGGCAGAACTTAGGAAAGGGGCCAGCATGGAGGGTGGGAGGAGAAAGGTCCATTCTGCTAAGTCCCAGGCAAACCATGCAGCTTGCCACCCTGACCTAGCTCCAGCGCTCCACTGAGGCCCAAGTAACTGACCCCCTGGGCAGAATAGCAGCCTTGGTGAAGTCTTGAGGAAGAAAGTAAGGGAACGAGACCGCAGGTCCAATCTAACCCCAGCCCCACCTTCTCTTACACACAAATGGATCTGATCTTATGGCTAGGAAAGGGATCCTGTGCTCCCTCAATCCTCCCCATCCTTTCCCAGGCCAGGGCCCACGGTCACCTGCAGCCCCTGTCCAGGATTTGTCCCCAAATCTGGTTCTAGGACTAAATTTAAAGTGGCTGGGCTGTGATAACACTGACATGTTCTGTGTGGAGGGAATGGGGGGGGGTGCAGGCAATGAAACTACAGCAAAGAGGGCAGCTAGTGATGAATAGGGGCAGCCAGAGCCTCGTTAGAGGGGGCTGTGGAGAGGATAGCCGCTGCAGGGATGAGCCCTGGGCCTGATTTATCATCTTCAGAGCTGATCTGAGCGAGAGGGGTTAAGTAGCGAGTTAATGAAATCCGCAGATGCTGCTAAATGGGGGAGAGCTGGGAGCACCAAGGCTGGAGGGGGATACCAGGCAGGAAGCAGTAGGCAAGTTGGCCACCGAAGAAGGAGACTCACTGGGAGGCGAGAGACGATCGACATATTCCAGCTGAGGGAAGAAATCCTGCCTTAGTCTCTGAAATCCAGTTTTGGCAAGCCTGGGAGAAAGAAGTTAGAGCAGGAATGCAGGAAGAAGCAAGGTCCCATTCCAGGGATGTCCCTAGGCAAACTTCGCAGCCCCCTACCTCAATCTCAATGGACTTCAAACACTGGGCAGGCCCTGAGCCCTAGAGATAAGGAGGTGGATCAGACCAAGCCTCTGCCGTCTCTTCTCCCAGGCTAAGTGGTGAAACAAGCAACTACAGTTCTCTGTGATAAGTGCTGTTGAGCAACACAAAGAAGGGAGCAATTAATTCTGACAGGGGAGAGCAGGGAGGTCAGGATAACATTAAAGCAAGGCTTGAAAAATAAGATTTTACCAGGCAGACAAGGGGAAAGGGGACTCTGGGCAGAAGGAACAGCATGAACCAAGGCCAGGAAAAGCACAAGGGAAGCTGAGGGAAAGGAGCTGATCTAGTGGCAATGCCTGTTCAGGTGAGTGAACAGGCAAGAGAAACCAATCAAAAGCTGCAGGCAGGCCAGAGCAGCAGGAACAAATCCCACAGTGGTCTCACTGTGTAGGACAGGTGGGAATGTGGGGGAGGGCAGAGAGGTAGCAGAATCCTTCCCAAAAAAGCTGCTTCTGCATACCAACTGGACCTCCAGTCTTAGACCAGGGCCTCAATTACAGGGTTATCACAAGTATTAAAGAAATTCATCCATGTATAGCATCTGGCACAAGGCCTGGCACACAGTCAGTACTGACTAAATGTAGCCTGGCACCCAGTAAGTGCTGACTAAATGTAAGTTATTATTGGGTTGCTAATATTTCCAGGCTGAACTAAAAGACCTGGGCTAGGGGTCTGACTGCAGCTCCAAATGCACCCAGGGAATGGCAAAGCAGGTGGCTACTTAATAAGTAGAAACTTGGGTCCATGAGACAGAAAGTAACCAATAGCTCTAATAATGAGGTGGGACAGGGTATTGCTGAGACATCAGGGTCTGGAGACCTCTGAGAAGAGAGAGACTGACACATAGGCTTATATCAAAAGGAACTTTGCTGGGCATGGTGACTCATGCCTGTAATCCCAGAACTTTGGGAGGTGGAGGTGGGAGGATTGCCTGAGCCCAGGGATTTGAGACCAGCCTGGGCAATTTACCGAGATCTCATCTCTACAGTAAATTTAAAAATTAGCTGGTAGTGGTGTACATGCCTGTAGTTCCAGCTACCTAGAAAGCTGAGGTGGAAGAATTGCCTGAACTCAGCTGGTCAAGGCTGCAGTAGCCATGAACGTGCCACTGCACTCCAGCCTAGGTGGCAGAGTGAGGCTCTGACTCAAAAAAAAGGAACTTTGAGGAACAGACTATTAACACCTCTGCCCAGGCCCCCAAAGGGGCAGCTCTTGAAAGTAGGGAAGGAGAGCAGTTTGCATATTAGGGCCAAATGACCAAGCCATCTTATCCACCCTCTAGGCCTCGGAACTTTCCTGGCCAGATGAACACACCATTTTCTACAGTGGCCCTTCCCTCTCTACTCAAAATCCTCCCCTTGTAGGAAAACCTTCCCTAATGGAAGTGGCATGGGTATAGTCACAAGACATCTATTTTGGGCCTTTTTCTTCAATATCGCCTAGGTATTCGGTGAATACTTGTTGGTTGAAGAACTGAATGAACTGGTAAAAATCTGGAAGCTCTTCAGCATAGTACAGCACAGCCATAGCTAAAAGAGTTCCCCCACTGCTCATCACATACACATACATATATACACCCCTTTCCTCATTTTCTCATGGCAGCTGGCATGAAGAGAATGGATCACAGTGTGGCTGTTTAAAGAAAAGACTTTGAAGTCAGACAGTCCTGGGATTCAGACTTTGTTCCATTACTCACCATCTTCATGCTCCTTAGAAAGTTACTTAACCCATGTCTTAGTTTCCTCTTCTATAAAATGGGTGTAAGAATACTTCATAGGTTGTATGGATTAAATCAATAATATGTATAAAGGGCCTAGAATAGTGCCTGGCACACATAAAGTAACTGCTATATAGATATAGCAGAAATCAACAAAATGAAAATAGAAAGCATCTTAATTCTCCTCTTATCTCCACTGTGCCCCTTCAACCCTTTTTTGTAGGCCTGTACTCTCCCTGCCTCTACATGATTTTTTTTTTTTTGAGTTGGAGTCTCACTCCTTTGCCCAGACTAGAGTGCAGTGGCCGCTCCCGGCCACTGCAGACTCA
>NW_007253826.1:847301-890963 GCF_000164805.1 Carlito syrichta | reverse complement strand
CCGGCAATCCATCCGCCTCAGCCTTCCAAGTAGCTGGAACTACAGGCGCGCGCTACCAAGCCCGGCTAATTTTTGATTTTATGTAGAGATGAAGTCTCGCCAAGTTGCCCAGGTGGGTCTCGAACCCGTGGGCTCAGGCAATCCACTCACCTCAGCCTCCCAAAGTGCTGGGATTACAGGCTGAGCCACCGGGCCCGGCTTGATTTTTTTAAATACAGGTCCTTTAACTCTTTTCTTTCTTTCTTTTTTTAAGAAAGCAGGATTTGTTGAGAGGACAGAAAATCTCCCAGTGGGAGGGGACCGAAGGAGGTTGCCAACTCTATTTTTTAATAAAAATTGGGTTCTGAGACCTATCAAGTCATAAGGTTGGGTAGACCCAGTAATAATCCATCCTAGGATGGACGAGACACCTGTGAGATAGAGCATGAACAGGACTAGAGGACACAAACAGCTGCAGAGTGGGTCTCTCAGATCCCTACATCATCTACCTCTATTGTACCAGTGCCTCTCCTGTTTACACATAAGTTCTGTGGAGAAATGTCTTATGACCCGGGAATAGGAGGGTAGAGCCCAAATTGATTCATGGATGGCTTGACTCAGTAGGGGGTACAAGTTGAAAATGGATAGTGGCTGCGCTGTAAGACAGTGGTGAGGGTCTCCCAGTGAGCAGAGTGCTGGTCATTCACTTTTCATGGAAATAAAAATGTTCAAGATTAGAATATATATGGACTCATGGGTTGTGGTTAATGATTGGGTTGGCTGGTCAGGGTCTGAAGGAGCAAGATTGGAAGATCATAGACAAGGCAGTCTGGGATTGTGATAGGTGGACGGCATATGAGAATGGGTACAGAGCATGAAGCTCTGTATCACATGATAATGCTCATCAGAAAGTATCCACCATGGTAGTAGCACTAAACCATCAAGTAAATAAAGTAACTCAGCCAGTAGACATAAGCCTCTGTCACTGGCTACCCCAATGTTGGCACAGTGAATACATAGATAAAGTAGCCATGATAGCAAGGTTGGATGGAAATTATGCATGGGCCCAATAGCACAGGTTCCCACTTACCAAGGTTAATCTAGCTACTGCCACTGCAGAATGTCTGCCAGTAACTCAAGCCAATGATGAGCCCCCAGTAGAGCACCATCCATTAAGGAGATCAATTGGCCACCTGCTGGCAAGTTGATTATTTTTGCCCCTTTCTATCCTGGAAGGAGCAGAAATTTATTTGACAGTAATAGACCCATATTCTGGTTATGGGTTTCCCTTTTCTTCTTACAAGGCTTTAGCCAGCACCACTAACTGAAAGCTTACACAGAATGCTTGATCCACTACCATAGGATCTCATATAATACCCTCCATGCCATACCAATGGACCTACTTTACAGCAAAGGAAGTGCAAAAGTGAGTTCATGACATAGGATCCGTTGATCATAACCCAGAAACTGCCAGCCTACAAGAGAAATGAAATGGTCTGTTGAAGACACAGCTGAAACAGCAGTTAAGAGGTGATATTTTATAAGAATGGGTCACCATATTCTTGGATACTGCTCTCAGTTGAAAGCAGTTTCCCACCAGGGGACACTTGGCAATGTCTGAAGATATTTTTTATTGTCATGACTGGGAAGTGGAGGCATAGGAGAGAGGTAGCACTACTGGCATCTGGTAGGTAGAGTCCACCGATGTGCATCCTACACACAGGACAGTAACCCCCAACAAGAAATTACCCAGTCCAAAATGTCAATAGTGCCAAGGCTGAGAAACTGTTCTAGGGCATAGTATGCACATTAAATCAAACATCTGTATATGAAGACGTGTGCCCAGTTAGGTCCAGAAACCTGAGGGGTAGAAGCAGAAGTGGCCCCATTTACCATTACTCCTAGTGATCCACTTATGGAAGTTGTGCAACTCTGGGATTTGCAACTTTAGAGGAGCTGGTTCCCAAAGGGAAAATACTTCTGTTGGGAGACACAGGCAGAGTCCCATTGATCTGTAATTATATGGTCCTGCCTGGCTTCTTCGGGAAGAAAAAAGTCACCCTATCTTGTCAGAGGTAATTGACTCTGATCATCAGGGGGCAGTAGGGCTGCTGTTACACAACAGAACAAACCAGGAGTAATCCACTTGGTACCTAAGCATTCTGGGCACTCACTTACTATTCAGATGATACATGGACAAATGCAACAACCCCAGACTGAGACAGGCATGGTGACCAGTCTGAGGATCCTTGGTGATGTGATTATGGGTCATGCCACAGGTTAAGCTACCAAGACCAACAAATGTGCTAGCTGAGGTTAAGAGGAGTCTAGAATTGTTAGTAGAAAAGAAATATTATGAGTGTAAGTTGTGGCTTAAGACCACAAGCTGCAACAATGAAGTCGGTAGTTTATTCTGTAAACCTTTCTCTTATAAATTTCCCTTAAGAAGAAAGGCCCACTAAAATCCTGAAGACAATGCTCTCAGAACTTATATGAAGAAGTGGATCCAAGTGGTACCAGGGGTAGGTAAATTGCAGTACATGCTGTGATCTGTTGCCTGGATCCACCTTCAGGAATGAAGGACTTGTTCTTCTGGCTGCGGGTAGTACTGCTTATAGATAGCCCTCAACTATTAGCCTTGTTGGGATATTGCTGCAGTTGAAGAAAAACTGCTTTGGCCAAGGCCCTATCTTCTTATAGGGATGTTCACATCCAATGACTGATCAACAACCTAAAGATCCAGTCCCCTTGCCTCAACTCTAGATAATTCTGAAAGATCATCCCAGCACCAGAGCTCCCTATAGAATTGGCTGGGGCTTTTGTTGGGACTGCATCACAGCTCAACCTCTCCATCTGCACCAATTCTGCTTCCCTCCCTTCCATGTTGATCCCAAGAACACTTTCTAAAAACCATCCTGCATGCTAATCTTTGTCTCAGAATCTGCTTCCTGGGGGAATACAACCTATGACAGTCAGTAAACAAAATAAACAAATGCTATGATCTGAATGTTTGTGTCCTCCCAAAATTTATATGTTGAAACTTAATTCCTGTGTGACGGTATTTGTAAGTGGGGTCTTTGGGAGGTGATTAGCTGATGTGGGCTCTGGGGATGCAACTAGCATCCTATAAAAGAGGCCCAAGAGAGATCCCTTGCTTCTTCCACCATGTGAGGACACAGTGAGAAGATGGCTCTCCATCTCTAAACCAGGAAATGGGCTCTCACCAGCCACTGAATCTGCCAGTACCTTGATCTTGGATTTCCCAGTATACACAATTGTGAGAAATAAATTTTTGCTATTTATAAGTCCACAGTATTTTGTTACATCAGCCCAAATGGACTAAGACAGTTTCTATCTGTTATGTCCTAGTGAGGGAGACAGGCAAAAACAATAAGCATGATAGGTAAATCATTAGGTATATCGGAAGATGTGGCATGCTAAAGAAAAAAGAAAAAGTAGAGTAGGGTAAGGAGCTCAGTAGTGTCTGAGGTTAGGGAGTGGCAGACAAGATGCGGTATTAAATCAGGACTCATTGAAAGGATAATATCTGAGCAAAATTTAAAAGAGGTAAGATAGTCTAACAAGTGAACATCTGGAGATATTACAGGTAGAGAGAATCTCAAGAGCATATAGACTCTAAGGCAAGATTCAAAGTGTTTCAGGAGTACCCAGAACTCCCGTGAGGCTTGAGTAGAGTGAGCAAGAAGGAAAATATAGTGATGGGAATAGAACTTGGAGAGGAAATTTGGGGATGGGGGGTTCAGATTGTATAAGACACTGTGGGTCATTTTAAGGATGATAGCTTTTGCTTTGAGTAAAATGGAAACTATATCTTATTCATCTTCTTCCAGGGAGCCCTCCCTGACACTCTCTGGTTAGATTAGGTGCCTCCTCTGTGCTTTCACTGCTTCCTGGGCTTTCCCTATGGTAGCACTTATCACATTCTATTGTAATTGCCTCATTATTGGCTTTATCCACTTAATTGTGAGCTCCATGAGGACACATTGAGATTGTTTTGATTATAGGGAATCATTGTAAGTATACAAATAGAAATACAGAAGTCACACAGTCACACAGTTAGACTTCACAGAGACCGTAACAAACTTTGAGAACAGGAAAATGTTCAAGATACAGCATAGTTGTAGAAATTAGGTGGCTTCATTTTTACCTCTGAGTTGGACATTCATTGACCTCTACTCTTATGTTTCAGCATTATAGTCGCTTAGTACTCTGTCCTTTCTTCTACAGCACTTAACACTTCCAATCGATATAAGTTTATATTGTTTAAGGAATGGGATCTGATTGCTTAGCCACACCTCAGTCACTAACTCTGTTGAGCAGAGCTTTCTTGCTGGGCCAACCCATGGAGTCCTGGCCAGTCGACAGATAGCTTGCCTTTGGATCAGGTCTCCACCCCTGATCTAGTTAGCTGTGGCCAGGGTGGTAAAGTCATTAGGCACTACACATGGTCCACTGTACACAGGAAGCACTCAGGGCCCCTTTTCTTGGCAGGGAACTTTATATATGCCAGCTATGCTTGGGATAATAGCTCCCTCTCCAGTATAGCTCAGCACAGTGTTTAGCAAATAGGAAATACTAACAAATCAATCAATCTTTTATAAAGTCCACCTCTCCCAAGGGCCCAGCACAGTTTCTGGCACAGAGTAGACTAGGATAGTTAATTTAGAATAGAAGGCCAGTATATCCAGACAGAATAGCATAGGAAGAAGCAATATAGGGTAGTGGTTATGTATATAGAGCCTTGTTATAGATCTCTTGAGTTCAAATTCCACCTCTGCCACCCAGCAACCATACGACCTCAAGCAAGCTACTTAACCTATCTAAAACTTAGCCCCTGCATCTGTAAAAGTGGCCAGAAGTGGCCCCAGTGTCGAGAAACATTGGGTGCATTAAATGAGACAATACACACAAAGTACTTTTCTACATCCCCTGGTACATGGTGATGCCCCAGTAGCTAGTAATGCTGTTATTTTTGTGAGACTTATGCTAATGAGCAAGGAGCTTTAGGCCAAATACTGGTTGAGAAGGCAGTAGTCACCCTCACCCTCAATGAGTGAAGCAGGGTCCTGCCATGCAGAGAGCATCCTAAGCACACACTGATTCTGAGACTTGCAGGGCCATGGTCAATTAGCCTGACCCACTCTTGTGGTTGTCTTCCCTGTGCCTCCACCACCAGGTTACAAGTAACCTGGAGTTTATGGGTCATTAAGCAACAGTTGCTGACTTTAACAAAGAAAGCCAGTATGAGCTGGGCTCGGTGGCTCAGCTTGTAATCCCGCACCTTGGGAGGCTGAGGTGAGAGGATGGCCCGAGTCTGCGGGTTTGAGACCCACCTGGGCAACTTGGTGAGACTTCATCTCTACAATAAATCAAAAATTAGCCAGCGCGTGCCTGTAGTTCCAGCTACTTGGAAGGCTGAGCGGAAGGATCAACGGAGCCCAGCAGGTCGAGGCTGCGGTGGCCAGGAGTGGCCACTGCACTCCAGTCTGGGCGACAGAGTGAGACTCCAACTCAAAAAAAAAAAAAGCCAGTATGAAGGGTATACTCCCCAAACCTTTCTGGGTTTATAATATTATATATATATATATATATATAAAAATATATGTATACACACACACACACACACACACACACATACACACAATGTGTATGTGTGTGTGTGTATATATATATATACATATTGGTTATATAATATATATAACCAATATGTATATATATATATTGTTCTGGGAAAGCAGACTGCTATACCCTCAGTCTCCTGAAGTGAGTTGTTGTCCAGGCAGAGTATGAGGGGAGTGAAAGGAAGGAGGGAGGTAGAGAGAGAGACAGAAAGAGAGGGAAGGAGGGAGGAAGGGAAGGATGAAGAGAAAAAGGGAGAAAGCATGCACATTGAGCAAAGGATTCTTTAAGTTATAATTCAGTTTCTACCCAAAAGTCAATCTTAATATACCCAGCATGGAGAAGCCGACTGGTCACCACTTCTAGGCACACAAGAATCACTAAGAAAGTTGAGCCAGAGACAGATGTCTGTGCACTTATGTGAATATAGACATGTATGAGGTTGAGAGCTCCTTCAGGGCACAGTCAAAACTTAGCCTTATATCCTCTTGAGTCCCTCTTCAAGCTGGCAAACAGGTTGGAACTGAAAGCAGATGGAAGGGGAGGCTCTTCTTTGGGACCTATTTATCCAGGAAGGGCTCCCAATGGTGGAGGTAATGAGAAGGTTTGTTAAGGAAATGAGAGCGCCTGCCTTGGCCTGGGGTGTGTTGAGACAGTGGGGTGATGGACGGGGGAAGGAATAGAGACAGCAGAGGGAAGATGGAGTCTTTGCTACAAACCGAGCTCTCAGTAGACTGGGCAAGGAGCAAGGAGAGGTCCCCTTTCCAACAGAGCACAGCAGTGGCCTGCACTGTGGGCAGTAGCCTAAACAGCTTCCCTACAGGGCTTTCTGGAGCAATGTGGACATGCCTCTCAGTTCCCTCCAGGTGCTCTGGCTGTGACAAAGCCTTCTACCCTGCCTGCCTGCACAAGAAGAACCACACAGCCATGCCAACTCCTGCTTGATTGTGCACAGCACCTGGTGGTTTTCAGGCACACTTGTCAAGGGAGAAGTTTTTATTCAGGAGATCAAGTTTCTCTTTCCCCACTAATATAGCTATGAATTTCCTTTGAGGAAATGATGCCTCAGGCACCACCAGGGGGCACTAGGGCCACTAGGCACCAGGGGCCAAGGAAAACAAAATCCCTGTGTGTGGAGGTCCCAGGTCCAGGTGCTGAGCTCCCCACAGCAGTTCCTTCCAGCAAGACCTTAGTGCAGCAGGCCAGGGAAGCTGTGTTGCTGGCTTATCTAATGAGAAACGAGAGGACTGGGCCAAAGAGCCCTATTTCTGTCCAGCCCTACACTACCTGCCATAAAATTAAATGATCACAATGAGTACATTAATTACCTGACACGAATGCTTTAACATAACAAAATTATTAGCCATTCTAGATTTAGTGTTTGTACAGCACTTTATATTTGCAAGGGCGTTGCAATAACTTACCCTGCTGAGGGTGCATTTCAGGCCCTGAACGACATCCTAAAGGGTTTCTTCTGGCCAGCCAGCTGTCTGGCCTCTGCCACAGCTGGTTCCCTGCCCCTCTTGCCTTTACTGACTGCTTTTCTTCTCCAGCTGCCACCTGCCATCTCCTCCTGGCAGTCCATTCATCTGTTCACCAAATCTCTTTTACCTCAGAGAGCCGCCCGACAGCGTTTTCACTTGTGCCCAGGTTATCTACCTAATCCTGCAACCGAATTAAAGGACTCAAGGGCAGCAGCCCTATGTGGGGTTGCCTTGTACCCAGCAAGTCTTTCTTTAATTGTCCTGTCAGTGGCTACATGTATGGACACATGATGGAGTGCTCTACATGTAGTAGGAGCTCCGGGTTTGGGGCCAGATGTTACTCAAACCCCACAGGAATTGATTACATGTCCTGCCAAATTATTTGCAGAATGTTCAGTATACCCACACCACAGCAAGCCCTGGTCCTTTGAGGAGTATGGCATTGAGGAGACTCTCCACTGTGCAGGTTCAGTCCCAGACTTGATGGGATATCATAGGAGATCTCACTAGCAAAACTTGTTGCAATTGGCTTGGGTGTGAAATCTGCTTCCCAGGCAGCAAGATCAAAAGCCCAGTTGATGGATGTCTGTGTTCCCAGCTCCCCTTGCTTGCTTTCATCTTCCTTCCAGAAAGAGGAGTAAACATTCAGCTAGCGCGCACTGCAGGTGTTCCCTTAAAGAGTGGAAAGGAATACCATTGAGAGCAGACAAGACCACCAATGAAGGTGTCCAGGAGGATACCAAGGGCCACAAGGAGGAGCAAAATGAAGGACATTTGCAGCAGTAGTTCTAGGAGGGCTTTGGGGCAGCAGCAATTTGACTGGAAGGCAGCTGGGGAGACCTACCTCGAAGCTGCATTTGTATAGCTTGTATGATATAGATCAAAAGTTTCCTAACACACTTCTAGTCAAACTTTATGGAAGTTGACAAAATACCAATTTTCTATATAAAGTTTATTGTACTGCATAATATAGTATTTAAGAACAGAACTCAAGAGCTGGATTGTTTGGATTCAAATGCCAGCTTCATCATTGATGAGTGGGGTGACTTCAGGCAAGGATGTTAGCTTCTCTGTGACTCAGTTTCTTCATCCATAAAATGTGAATAACTGCCAGATGCACTGGCTCATGCCTGTAATCCCAGCAGTTTGGGAGGCCCCAGGTGAGAGAATTGCTTCAGGCCAGGAGTTTTAAGACCAGCCTGGGCAAGACTCTGTCTCTACAGTGCTTTTTTTTTTTTTTTTTTTAATTAGTTAGGCATGGTGGTGCATGCCTGTAGTCTCAGTTACTTTAGAGGTCGAGATGGGTGGATTGCTTGAGTCCAGGAGTTCAAGGCTGCAATGAGCTATGATTGTACCACTGCACTCTAGCCTGGGCAACAGAGCAAGACCCTGTCTCTTAAAAAAAAATAAAATAAAGGTAAAAGCATTAGAAAACTTCTGATCTTGTCACTTGAGAAAATCCTCTAGTCTAGGAGTCTTCAAAGATGATTTCTTAGGTAAGGAAGAAAATACTCAAAGTATCATTTATATGTATGTATATATATATATTGAGTTGGAGTCTCACTCGGTCGCCCAGACTGGAGTGCAGTGGCCGCTCCCGGCCACCGCAGCCTCGCCTACTGGGCTCTGGCAATCCTTCCGCCTCAGCCTCAGCCTTCCGAGTAGCAGGAATTACAGGCACGTGCTACCACACCCGGCTGATTTTTTGGTTTATTGTAGAGATGAGGTCTCGCTGCCCAGGCGGGTCTTGAACCCGCGGGCTCAGGCAATCCACTCACCTCAGCCTCCCAAAGGCGCGGGATTACAGGCTGAGCCACCGATCCTGGCTTATATGTATTTTTAATGTAAAAAATGGATCTTACTGATATTTAACATATACATCGAGACAGGCACCCTCACTTGATAAGTCATTTGGTCACCTGTTGTGTAGGGCAAACCATGCATGCTTGTAGAGGGGATATGGGAACCTCAACAACATAGGGGTTGCAGTGGTGCTTATACATATTGTAGTTACCATGTGCCCAGTTATGTGATTTCCTGGTTATATTAACTAGTTTTAACTAAACACCTTCATAGAATGAACAGGTGACTTTAAAAGATTTCTGCAAAGAAAACATGACTTGAAAATAATACAAAAAATGCAAACACAAGCCATCACTTCTGCTCCTAGTAGGAGCTCTTAGTCAGGCAATCAGCTATAAATTATAAAATATAAAATAACCAGATCTGACAAGAAGTCAGCAAAGACTTTTTGAAATTAAGAAGAATATTTGAAATATGAATTTACCTGCATATAATAAATTCTGCCCTAAGTATATGTTTTATCTTAAGATATTAGTTGATGGTGATAGTTTATAAATAAATATGTGTATATTGGGAAAATATATGCCTTTTTTACTTTTAGCTATGCATAATCAAAAAGTTGAGGACCACTATTTTAGTTTATCTGTGACTCAGGTTTTTTCATCATAAAATGAAAATGATGATTGTTTTTGAGCAAAGTGATAAGATAAAACTTCATTTCTCTTCATTTGTGATGTTATTTAGTGTGTGGGGTGTCATTTTCTATCTATGAAAACTTTTATTTCCTTAAACTTCTCTTAACCTTGCTTTACTTGTCTGCAGATCATTATAGAGTTGTTGTAAGAATTATATAAAAATTCATAAATGTCTGCCACATTGTGAGATGTCAATAAATGGTTATATTATTACAAAGACAGAGATTGCTAAGCCAAACTAATAGAATTAATAAATTTGGGGGCACAAAAATTTTTTAAGTACTTGAAAATACCAAAATTCACTTGAAAATTGCCATGCTGATTAAAATTGACCATTTACCAAACATTCATTGCACACCTCCATGCCAGATAAATTTGTTATAGAACCTGAGGGTTAGAATTTGGAGTTGGCCTTGTCTAGACTATTGTAAAAGCCTCTTGCCTAGTCTCCCTGTCTGCCTTGTCCCAACTGTTTCCTGGCTCCAACTTCTACCATCATGTGACTGTCAAAACAGTCTTCCTCATCCCTTTCATCATTAATTTCCATGCTTAAAAACTTTCAATAACTCTCCTGTACTATCAACTCTTCATCTGTCATATCCTGTCTTGCATTGTTCAGCAATTTTTCTTCAAGTTAGTCTTCTCTTCCCAGATGAAACTGTTGTGGTTAGTACTTAGAACTTATAAATAAAGTTGCCCTTGAGAGAATTTAACTTAATCAACAGGTGATGAAAGGAATCTGATGTCTTCTAGCCCTTGGGAATGACTACTTGACTACTAATCAGTGGTATTAACACATCTAAGGAAAGAGAGTTTCAATGTGGTCTGCAATACAACTTGGAATAGAGGAAAAAACTTTAACTGGATACATTCAACACTGTCCATGGGAGAAAGATATAGGAAATAGGAGAGCCTGAGGATTTCAGTCATTCGTCTAATGGCTGTTTGTGTCTTCTGGCTGACGAGAGGTCCTACTCCATGCAGGTTATACTTCTCTAATTAAGATACCCAAGATGCTTCTCATTTTTGATGTCCTCCTCTTTTTATTACTAGTTCTGAGAACATCATCAGGTCCTAGTTTACTAATTCTACTTTCCTGGTACCTAAAGATTGAGATGAGGTGCCTCTGATAAGGTTTCAAGCATTCTGGTCAATGGAAAGTTATGTCTCCATTGTGACTTAATCAGCTGGTGTTCTGGCTTACATTTTTTAATTTATTTTTTGTGATTCTGATAATCTAAGTTTCATAATCTTAAATTTATATAAATCTGATAATTAAGTAAAGATCTTAGTGAAGAACATGAAATTATGGACCAAGAGGAAATATAGGAGATTATTTTCAAAATCTTGTGGTGGAAATGTTCCCTTTAAATAGGACATAAAATTCAGAAACTGTAAGGAAAATTTTTAAATTTAAAACTATACAATAATAAAAAATGTGTTATGCTATAAACAAATCTGAAAGACATGATACACTGAGTTCACATATTTGTAACTTATGAGGGGAGACCCAAAGAAAACCCAGAAATGATATTTTGGAGGGCAGGCCCCTTGTAGTACAGGCTTCCCCCTGTAAGTGTTCTAGGAACCCATCAGCATCCACTGAACCCAACTGAGAGGCTGCGTTCAGCTTCAGTGAATTTTTTTTTTTTTTTAGATTCTTTCAACACATCTGCCAACTTCATGATAGATGATTTATGAGTGCACCTGCCCACACTGCAATGAGTGTTCAGCAGTTTTTGACCAAAAAAACCCGGCATAACCACTGTGCCCCTCCCTCCTTATTCACCCAATCTTGCCCCAAGCAACTTTTTTTTTTTGTTTCTCCAGATTAAAAAAAAAAAGCCCTCAAAGGGAATGTTTTGCTGATGTGGAGAGGTGAAACAAAAAACAGCAGAAGCACTAAAAGGCATCAACATTGACAAGTTCAAGCTAGGCTCGGTGGCTCAGCCTGTAATCCAGCGCCTTTGGGAGGTTGAGGTGAGTGGATTGCCTGAGCCCGCAGTTCGAGACCCGCCTGGGCAACTTGGCGAGACCTCATCTCTACAATAAATCAAAAATTAGCTGGGCGTGGTAGCGCGCGCCTGTAGTTCCAGCTACTTGGAAGGCTGAGGTGGAAGGATCGCAGGAGCCCAGCAGGTCGAGGCTGCGGTGTCCGGGAGCCACTGCACTCCAGTCTGGGTGACAGAGTAAGACTCCAACTCAAAAAAAAAACATAAACAAAAACATTAACAAATTCAACACTGTTTTGAGCAGTGGAAAAAGCATGTCAATAGGTGTATTACATCAAATGAAGAGTACTTTGAAGGTGACTGAAGTTTAAACATGTAAGAATAAAAGCATAATTTTTTATAAATAAATTCCAGGTTGTTTGGGTTCCCCTTGTACATAATAAATAAAGGATTAATAGCTATGATATAAGAAGAGAACCTAATAATGAATAAGGAAAAGACAACCCAAAAGAAAAATGGGAAAGAATATGAATTAGGAAGGTCACAGAAAATATGTCCAATGTTAAGGTGTCTAATAAACATTTTTTAAATACTCCAAGTTCACTTTTAACTAAGGAAATGAAATTAAATTAGCAGTGATACCCTCCTTCAAAAGACTGATATAATTTTTAAAAGACATATGAGAGGGTGTCTTAGTCTGGGCTGCTATAACAAAGTACCATAGACTGGGTGGCTTACAACAACAGAAATTTATTTCTCACAGTTCTGGAGACTGGGAATTGCAGACAGCTGACTCTTCTGGGTTACAGACTTCTTGTATCCTCACTTGGTAAAAAGAGGGCACATGGGCTCTCTAGGGTCGCTTGTAAGTGACCTAATTACCTCCCAAAGGCCCTATCTCCTAATCCATTGCATTGGTGGTTTGAATTTCAACATATGAATTTAGAGATAAACATAAACATTCAGTCCATAACAGAGGAGTATGTCACTGCTATTTAACTGAAAAATTGATAGTGTCTTTAAATTGATGAGAGTGTGGGGAAACAGACACTCTCAAATACTGTTAATGGGATGTAAGTTTGTATGGCTTCTTTGGGAGGATCATTTGGAAGTATTTATCAAACTGTAGCTCAGTCATTATATGGGAAGGACAACTTGACTAAGAATAAAACTCACGTGTTTTATTTTCTTCCTTTCAGAACCTTGACATTATTGTCCGCTGTTTGTCTGATATTGAGTGTTGCTTTAGTTCCTTTACCCCATATCTTTTTTTTTTTTTTTGAGTTGGAGTCTCACTCTGTCGCCCAGACTGGAGTGCAGTAGCCGCTCCCGGCCACCGCAGCCTCGACCCGCTGGGCTCCGGCGATTCTTCCACCTCAGCCTTCCGAGTAGCCGGAACTACAGGCGCGCACTACCACGCCCGGCTGATTTTTGATTTATTGTAGAGATGAGGTCTCGCCAAGTTGCCCAGGTGGGTCTCGAACCCGCGGGCTCAGGCAATCCACTCACCTCAGCCTCCCAAAGGCGCGGGATTTCAGGCTGAGCCACCGAGCCCGGCTACCCCGTATCTTCATTCATCTCTTGGTTCAACTTAATTCAGTATTTTTCCCCTAGAAAGGAATCATGTGTTCTAAATTATTCTTTAAATTCTTGCTTGTTTGTGAATGTCTGTCTTTGGCTTGTATACATAAGTGATAGCTTGACCAGACATAAGATTCTTGGGCTTTCTCTGTTTCCCTCAAAACTACAGCCATTGAATGCTGCTGTGAAGTCTGAGGACTCGCCTGATTCTTCCTTCTTTTTCTTTTTTTTTTTGAGTTAGAGACTCACTCTGTTGCTCAGGCTGGAGGGCAGTGGCACATTCACAGCCACCGCAGGCTCGACCTTCTGGGCTCAGGCGATCCTTCCATCTAAGCCTTCCAAGTAGCTGGAACTTACAGGCAGCGCCACCATGCCCGGCTAATTTTCTGACTTATTGTGGAGATGAGGTCTCACCAAGTTGCCCAGATTGGTCCCGAGCCCATGGGCTCAGGCAATCCTCTTGCCTCTGCCTCCCAAAGTGCTGGGATTGTAGGCATGAGCCACTGTGCCTGGCCTCTTTCTTCTTTGGAGTGATCTGTTTTTCCTCCCTGGATGATTGAAAAATTTCTTCTTTATCCTTAGAGTTGAACAGCTTCATTAGGATATATCTTGGTTTCAATTGTTCATTATTATTTTTCTTGGAACACAGTATATCTACACTATATATAGATTCAGTTCTCCACAATTCTTCATATTAGGAAGTTTTTCTTCTGTTATATATTAAAATACCTTTCAAAAATGTTTGTTGTGCTTTTTAAGGATGCCAATTTTCCTTTGGCTATATCATCTTTATGTGTCTTCTATATTTTTCGATCTTCTTTCAAACTTTTTAGAAAATTGACTTTTTCTCCAATTTGCTATGACTAAAGCAAGATTTTTTGGGGAGTGGGGTCTTGCTCTGTCACCAAGACTGGAATGCAGTGGCACGATTAGAGCTCACTGCAGTCTTGAACATCTAGGCTCAAGCAATCTTCTCATTTCCACTTCCAGAGTAGCTGGAGCTACAAGCATGCACCACCACACCCAGCTAATTTTTTTTTTTTTTTTTTGTAGCAACAGGTTTTTCTATATTGACCAGGCTGACCTCAAACTCCTGGCCGCAACGATCCTCCCACCTCAGCCTCCCAAAGTGTTGACATTATAGACATGAGCCACCACGCCCTGCCAAGAATTTCTTTTCTTTTTTTTTTTGAGTTGAAGTCTCACTCTGTCACCCAGCCTAGAGTGCTCGAGCTACAGATATGTAAATAGACTATCTTAGTCCACCCTCAAACTATAGCTCTTAGGGAAAAACAACCCCCAATTCATATGTCACCTCCTCAGGACTTTCTCTGCTATGCTTTCTAAGGATACCCAGGTTCTAGTTACTCAATTACAGCATCTCTGAGAAGGTCTTTATATGTCTTCAAAGTATTTGTCACTAGTCAAAATATCTTATTTGCTTATTAGTTTATTTGGGGGTTTGGGACAGTTTTATGATTTTGTTTAGGCACAAATAAAACGTGCACATGAACTGTCTATTCATTTTCTTGACTGCGCAGCCTGACAGAATTGGTGACTCTGATGGCCTGTTGGGCTGTTCTTTCCATGATGGCTTTAGCAGTTCTTGGAGAAAACATTGTGAGCAATCTTTTTTGCATATCAGCAACACTTCCAGCCCCTTGACATTGTGGATCAGGAACTTCCTGAAGCCTCTAGGTAGCATGTGTTTTGTTTTCTTGTTGCACCCATAACCGATGTTGGGCATCAAGTCCTTGAATCTTCCATGTACCCTGTTGTCAATACCTCTGGGTTTCCGCCAGTTATGCTTAATACTGACATATCGGTCTGACTGGTGCCACATGAGCTTCTTGGCCCTCTTATTGATGATCTTGGGCTTCCCCAGGGGTCTGAGGGCAGCCATGATGCCGAATGGGAGATTGCTGCCACCTCCATAAGGCAATGCTGAGGAAGAGAAGGGAAGGTGCTTATTAGTTTAATGTTTCTCTGACCCTTGGAATGTATTTTCTTTTCTTTCCTTTTTTTTTTTTTTTTGAGTTGGGGTCTCACTCGGTCGCTTAGACTGGAGTGCAGTGGCCGCTCCCGGCCACCGCAGCCTCGCCTGCTGGGCTCCAGCGATCCTTCTGCCTCAGCCTTCCAAGTAGCTGGAACCACAGGCATGCACTTCCACGCCCGGCTCATTTTTGACTTATTGTAGAGACGAGGGCTTGCCAAGTTGCCCAGGTGGTTCTCGAACCCGCGGGCTCAGGTAATCCACTTGCCTTGGCCTCCCAAAATGCTGGGATTACAGGCTGAGCCACTGAGCCCGGCTGGAATGTGTTTTCATGGTTTCATTTTTTTTTCTGTGTGTCTAAGGAGTGAGGTAGGGATAAAATTTTATTTTTTTTCCAAATGACTGGCTAGGTATTCCAAAATCATTTGCAGAATTATTTAATATATCACCACTAATTAGCATTTAG
The DNA here is from genome assembly GCF_000164805.1 of Carlito syrichta. Taxonomy (NCBI): domain Eukaryota; kingdom Metazoa; phylum Chordata; class Mammalia; order Primates; family Tarsiidae; genus Carlito; species Carlito syrichta. The sequence goes on along the minus strand of NW_007253826.1, from coordinate 875,370 downwards.
TGACTATTTATTATGTGCCAGACACTTATTAAATCCTTTACATACCTAATCTAGTTTAATCCTTACATCAAATGGTGATGAAATCAGATTTGCATTTAAACACACACACACACACACACACACACACACACACACACACACACACACACAGGATCTGTCCTCAATGTGGAAAATAAATTGGCCAGGTAAAGTATATTAAGTTCTCTGGAGAAACAGAAACAATAGGATATATAGAGATATATAAGAGGAAATTTATTATGGGAATTTGTTCATGCAATTATAGAAGGCCAGTATGCCCTCTGCAAATTGGAGAACCTGGAACGCTGGTGGTGTAGTTTTTCTGGATCTGAAAGACCTGAGAACTGGGAGGGCCTATGGTCTAAGTCCTGGAATCAGAAGTCTCAAGAACCTAGAACTCTGAAGTCTTGAGGGAGAGAGAAGATAAATGTCCCTGCACAAGAAGAGAGAGAAAGCAAATTTGCCCTGCCTCCACCTTTGTGTTCCATCTGGGTCCTCAATAGATTGGATAATGCCAGCCCACATTGCTGAGGTTGAGCTTCTTTACTCAGTCTCAGACACACCCAGAAATAATGCTTTGCCAGCTATCTGAGTATCCCTTAACCCAGTCAAATTTATGTTTAAAATTAACTGTCACAACGGGGGACAGAATAATTGCAGGAAGGCTATTGTTTATGTGATCCAAGCAAGATGCTCTTTCGAAGCTCTTTAGTCCAGCACTTATAGATCATGGCACATGGTAGGTAATAGGTGAGATGAAGGAATTGAAGTTCTCACTCATAAGTGGGTCCTAAACATTTATCACAATACTACAAGAAAGGGATCCGCAGTTGCAGCACACTGCCAGGGGAGAGGTGAGGGAAATAACATCCCTGATCCTAAAGCAGGGGAAGTGAGGACCGGTAGGAGGCCCCAACTTCACCTATACATAGACCACTTATGTACCTAATCCTGATTTGTACCCCACATCTTTAAGATGAAATAAAGAAAAAAAGAAAAGAAAATGATAGTGACTTGGAGCAGAAAAGTAACAGTAGAGACAGAAAAAAAGTGAAAAAAATTTGAGAAAGAGTTTAGAGATAGAATTAACAAGTCTTTATGATTAACTTAAATATGGGGAAATATGAAAGAGGAAAATGTCAAAGATGGCTCAGATTTCTGGAAGAAAAGGATTGAGTGGAAAAATGATGAGTTTACTTTTGAACATGCTGAGTTGAAGGTACCTTGGAGATATCACTTTGAAGATGTCAGGTTAGCAGTTAGCTTTATCAATCTGGAACTCCAACAAGGTATAGATTTGAGGAACGTGAGCATGTTGGTAGTAACTGAAGACACTGGCAGAGTTTAGATTACTTAAAGAAAGGTATTGAGTGAAAAGAGAAGCTGTCCTAAGACAGATCCCTGAAAAACTCTGATATTTAAAGGTTTAGTAGAAGAGGAGAGAGGAGCCAGGAAAAAATGTCTGCAAAAGGGCCCCCAGAGAAGTAAGAGGAACTGGGAGGGTGTAGTGTTTTAGAAGACAGAAAAGCATATAATCAAGGAGGTAGTTCAGGTTAATTCTAAGATAGTAAATTAAACTCTAAACTAGGTAAATGGGGAATGAAAGACTGAGGGGAGAAATTTTAAAAAGTGAAGGGGTCAGTAATAAACTGATATTCAAATGAAAGGGAAGAATAGTTGCAGTTGGACTAACTTAATAAGCAAACTGGAAGGATAGGGGATTGTGGTCAGAAAGTAGATTATTCAAATTAGAGGTTTTAGAAGTAGAGAGAGCAGGTTGGGTCATGAAGACAAGATCCAGGGAGTGACTAGGGGAGCAGGCAGTTGAGTAGTATTATAGGAGAACATTAGAGATACCATGGGTCTTTCTTGAAGACTCTGAAGTTACTTAGGATGATAGCAGGACTCATGGCGCAAAAGACAGTAAGCCAAGTGCCAGTGCCTTTTGTGAACAAAGAGGAGCAAAAAGGAGGAAGATAGATTACAGTGACCAACCAGGGAGAGAGTAGCAGGAGTTTTTACAAAAGGATGGAGAAGCATTGGCCTCTAAGTAGCACTGGGAAGCATCCTCATCTCCTGACACTACATAGGGACGAGCAATGAGCAGAATTCTCTTGAGGGAGATGTAGGACAAGTGGTGTAAAGACAGCCTGGTTTAAATAAGGCATGAGGTGGAAGGAACACTCAGAAGGAAGTGTGTGAGGGCATAGGGGAGTTTGAATTCCAAATGAAAGGTTTTGACAAGGAGAGGAGAGGGATGGGATTAGGGTTAAGGAAGTATGGAGCAGTTTAAGAATGACAGTTACATAGAGGACAAATATGAGAAGAGAAAAGGCACTTATAGTTGGGGCTTTGACATATGAACATAGATATGAATCCTGGAAGGTTTTGGTCCACCTAATCCTTAGAGAACAGTAGACACAAGGGCTTACTAAAAATTAACGGTGGTCTAGAAAGTCCTGCAAATATTTCTTTTCATGCAAAGGTATGATTAGTCATAGGAGATAAAGCAGAGGATGGTAGTAGAGAGCAAAGAAGCTTGAAGTTCAAGTTTCTTTGAGGAAAGGAATAAACAGTGGTCTTACGAAGACTGGATTGGGCTCAGTATCCACTGGCATTCTGTTTAATCAGGGCTTAGAGGTCTTGATGTTTGTAGTTTGGGATGAGGTGGGTGTGAAAAGAGGGACATAAGAATGGCCCAGGAATCTCAAATATGATTCAGAACTTCTGATTTCCATTGCAGCACAATTTTTATTTTCACTCTCCAAGTATAGAAATGATGTCTACGCTGTTATTTTAAAATATTTTTACCTGGTTTTGCAGGTTAAGCATTTACATGATTTGGGGCATTTCCCTCAGATTTTAGTCTTATTTTATCATATTGTGTATTTGCTTAATTTTTAACTTAGGTAATTATTTTTATTAAGTTAAGTTTCAACACAAAAAAATGATTTCGGGTCAGTATAATAATAGATTCAGAGGTCTTAACAAAACTAAAAGTTGTCACATTTAAGGAAGTAAAGTATAAAGCTTAGTTTTTAATTTGTTCTTTTCTTGCCAACGTCTTATAGAATCAATAGAAAATACATTAGAGAACTAGGCCAGCATCATGCACAATGCACTTTCCTCACCATTCTCAGCTCCTCGTAGCTTCTTGCTCCACTGAATTTCTGATAACCTTTTTGTTTCTAATACTCACTTGGTATTTCCTATGGATATATTCCATTATTTTCTCATGGAGGAAGCTCTTGCTTTTTACCTACATATAATCAATTTGAGGATGCATATTTTCCCATATTTTAACAGCTCTAAAATTAGAATGCTTCTTATAATCCAAACTGTCTTTGATTTGATAAAAGAGAGTACTTTGTATCACTCTCCCACACAGCCTCACATAATTTCTTTTTTTAACATAATTTTTAACACATAGCACTGACAAATGTTTGTTTATTGATTGACTATAAGTAAATTCAGAAGAGGTCATATAATTTGAATTATTACTTAAGTACAAACTTTAACTTGACTCCTAGCACATCTTCAAAAGCATACAGTTTATTCTTATTCAGTAAAATGTGAGATTATTACAAAAAAGGAAAAGAATAAGGAAAATAAAATTATTTGCTTGCTTTTATAATGATTTTTAAATGGATTTAATATTTAAAAGGCATTCTGTAATAATACCTAACTTACTTTGTGTAGAATTTGCCACTAAAAAAACCCTGCAATATAGGCAAGAAAAATGACTATTAGAATAATAGAGAAAGTATATGATTTACCTAAGTTCTACAACTAGTCAATGTCTTGGCTTCTTGCTTATATTATTTGTTGTTTTTGCTGAACTGTGTTGTCCCATGGAAAAGCAGATGTACCAAATGCCTTCTTAAATGCAGCCCATTTCACCAAGTATTTCTTAAAACTGATGGCCATGAGGCGAGATTCTAACTGTATATATGCCGTTGCATTCATCTCTCTCTAGTCTTCTAAAGAAATGAACAGAAAGATACAATAGAGCTGAAGTAAAATTACTTATAAGATGTCATTCAATGAGGGAGGCAAGAAAAAGTGTAACTAGTATTATTGCATAGTAAAGAGTACCTTATTTAGCTCTTAGGAAAAGTTGAAGGATATTTACTGTAAAAATGCAGTTTTCACTCGCTGTGAAGGAATTGTGACAGGAGTCAATCAATCCATTTTCCAGCTTAGAACCTTGAAGTCATTCCCATGAAATGTTTCTATCCCTTTGTCTCATCTGGCTCCTTCTCTGCAGTTCCTTTATTATACCACTCTACAGCTGCACTGCTATGCAACTTTTGGAGGAATTCTCACATAGATTTCTGGGCTCTCCTTAAGTTCTCCCTTTCCTGCTTTTTCTTTTATTGCAATGATATCTTATCTGACATGCATTTTTTACCACAATTAACTTCCTTTTGCCCTTGAATATTTGACTTTTCTCTACTACAATCTTGTTGTGAAGCCAGGTATGTTGAGATGTAGAAGTATTTATTTTCCATTTCATTGAAGTTATTTCCTGTAATTACTCATCTTTTGGGAAAAGAAGGGCGGTTTACAAGGAAGCTCATTTCTCCAGAAAATAGTGGATACTGATTTTACAAGTTATCGTGAAGAATCTTGACAGTGGTAGTTGCCACACATTGTGGGGAAGGTGTCATACTGATGACTTATTTCTCCTTGCCACTCAAAATGTTTACAAGTATCAGAGAAGGAACTTCTCAGTGACCTCCAGATGTTTCCTCTTTGAGTTTTTTTTCAATTATTTAGTTAGTTTTACTTTTTTAGTTATGTTAATTTTGAGCAGATTATTTGATCTGAACTTCAATTATTTAACCTATAAAATATGAATGAAAATGCCTAACAGTTTTTTGGGGAGGAAAATTTAGTGACTCTACTTACTTAAAAGTGGGTAGCAAAATATCTGCTTCATTCATAGTTAGCTCTTTATAAAATATCATTCAGTTCATTGTATCCCTTCAACTTGAACTCACTCTAATTCTTTGCCATGCTCTTGTCCTAAATGTTCTTGCCCTGAAATCACTCAACTTTTCCAAATTCATGTGATCTTTTAGTAGGCTGACCCTGTAACTTATTTGTATTTGGACACTATGGAGGGTAAGGGGGTAGGCAACATCAATGATTAAAGCAACAGGTGTAAGTTGGATTGTCCTAGGCAAATTAGAATGTAGTCAATGAATTAGCCCTCTCCAGGCTATAGCAGACGGCTTCTTACCCTGGGAATGACTCCCACAGTGTCCTTTCCTGGATCCCATTGCTTTACTGACCTTCTTGTGGAGAATAAGTTTTCTCCTATGTCACTGCCACTGTCAATAATGATGGTTAGAACTGCATATATTTATGTTTTAAACCACCCCCCTTTACTAGCTTCTCCATTTCTTCTCCATTTCAAAGTCCAAACCACACTGCAGAATTTATCTTTGGTTTTCCATATTCCTTTGTGTCTCATATCCAGTCAGTTGAGAGAGTTTGCCAATTCAATTCTATAAAATCTTATTGAGCATTTACTTTGTGCTGGATGTCATGTGAAGTGTTAGGGATAAAAAGACAAAGAAGATACAATCCTGATGTACAAGAAGTGCATACTTTAGAAGTGGAGCTAAATATGCAAAGAAATAATTGCAATACAGTGTGTTAAGTGCAAAAATAGAAGTTGAGTTTAGGATAGTGGTGATGTTAACATGGGAGTTATCGACTCTCTTTGGGCAGTTCAAAGAACGCTTTAAAGAAATAAAGATAAACTCAATCTGTAGCTGATTGTATGAATGATTATCATCTACTATTTGCTGGATACTATGTCATGCTCCAGGATTGCAATGATAAGCAAGATAGGCATGGGCCCTGTCCTCTTGGAGTTTATAGACTATTAGGAAAGGCAGGTAGTATACAAGCAAAGAGTATTAAAAAGGAGAAGAAAGGACAGGGAATCTATGAACATATAAAGGGGGAACTAACCAACTCTGTTTTGAATTCCAGATCAGTTCAGCTGAAACCTGAAAAGAGAAATAGGAGTAGCTAGGTGAAAGTTGAGATTGATAGGAGAGGGAAAGAGAGCAAGGTCCTTAGATGGGGGAGATTATGAGATGCACCAAAGCATTGAAAGAAGGCCAACATGGCTGGAGATGAAGAGAAGAGAGAAGCAGACAAAGGACATGGAATGACACTGGAAATGTAGGCTGGAGCCAAAACATATAAGACTTTGCAGACCGTATTACAGACTTCTTTATCCAAAGGTCAATGGACAGTCATAATTTAGACACTGAAAGTGAAATACAGAGTTGCTTTTTTAAAAAAAGAAGCCTATTGCAGTAACTTAGACAAGATATGGTGTTGTTAAAATTGGAGAAAATGATGGTTTTTAGAAATATCTATGAAAGCCGGGCTTGATGTCTCAGCCTGTAATCCCGCGCTTTGGGAGGCCGAGGGGAGTGGATTGCCTGAACCCGCGGGTTCGAGACCCGCCTGGGCAACTTGGTGAGACCTCATCTCTACAATAAATAAAAAATCAGCCGGGCGTGGTAGCTCATGCCTGTAATTCCGGCTACTCGGAAGATTGAGGCGGAAGGATCGCTGGAGCCCAGCAGGTCGAGGCTGCAGTGGCTGGGAGCGGCCACTGCACTCCAGTCTGGGTGACAGAGTGAGACTCCAACTCAAAAAAAAAAAAAAAGAAAGAAAAGAAATATCTATGAAGAATAATGGCAAAGTTAGTAATTAATTTGTTATAGACGATGAGGAAGGAAAGGTCAATGATGACTCTCAAATCTCTGCCTTGAACCACTGGTTAGTTGATGCTGTTATTTACTGAGTTGAGGAGAACCAGAAGAGTAGCAGGTTTGGGAACGAAAATGACGAGCCCAGATTTGGATATGCAGAGTTTGAGTTTCCAGTGAAATATTCAGATAAAGAACTTAGGCAGGCTGCTGGGTATGTGAGTCTGGAGCTAGAAATTTGAGAGTTTTAAGTATATCAATGGTAATAAAGCCATGAAAGTGAATACATTTACCTTAGGGAAAAAACAAAAGGGGAAGAGAAGTGTTCCTTAGAAAAGAACCCTGAAAATAATTTATTTAATGGTAGCATAAAGGAAGCTCTCTCAAAGATGGGCAAGAAGGAGCAGCTAAAAAGGAAAAAAAAAATCGGAAATGTGTGACATCACAGAAGTCAAGAGAAGAAAGCATTTCAAAGAGCAAATATCAAGTAAAATGAAAAATAAAAATTGATGGTCTCAATGAGAGTCATTTTTGAGAAATGGTGGACACAAAATCCAGATTGGTGAGGTTGAAGAGTAAGTGGGAAGTGAGAAAATTACAGGCAGGATTTGTAAGCAACACTTTCCACAAGCAATCTAAGAGGGAGGAGAGCAGGTGAGCTGGAGAAGGATATGAAGGACTATGGAGGATCTTTCTTTCTTTCTTTCTTTCTTTCTTTCTTTCTTTCTTTCTTTCTTTCTTTCTTTTCTTCTCACTCTCTCTCTCTCTCTGTGTCTTTCTCTTTTGAGAGATAATTAATGCTGAATAGAAAGGAACCATTAAAGTGGAAGAGGTTGGAAACAGGAAAGAGGAGCTACAGGTACAAAGGTCCCCAAGGAAGGCCAGGGCTCTAAAGCACAGGTGGGATCCAGCCTTTAATCACAAGAGAGCTTCTTTCCTCTTTATAACCAGGGAGAACAAGAAAAGAAGGCACAGGTGCAAGTAAGGGGTGGGAAGTTTTGGTATCAAGGGGGAAGTTTCCACTTGATAGGTTTTAATCTTTCAAAAACAGGTGCTCAATAAATGTTTGTTGAATCAATGAATGAATAAATGCAAGGAACATGAATCTGAGCTCTTCATGGATTTTTGTTTTCCTCCAGAAGCATTCTATTGTCTAGAAAAGCTTGGGGATGATAGTGAAGGCGAGCAGGATCAGAGTACTTTTAGGACAAGGAAGAAGGATGATTCAAAATCAAACAATAAGGATGCTAAAATTTTGCTCCAGATGGAAATCAGCAAGAAATCACCACTCTATTGGATAAAGTGAAAGCAAAAGGACTGGCTATCTCTTCTAAACAGGTCTGTTCTGTTCTACACTCTTTTTTTAATTAAAAAAGTTTTTTTTCAATCTCTAGAAGGTTCAAGCCACAAACTCACACTTTGAGGGGAGAGGATGGAACCATCACCTATTGAACACTAACGATTTGCCAAGAACTGGGGTGAGTACCTTTCATTTTATCCACATATCAACCTTCATGAAGGTTGTGAAAATGGAGCTAGAGAAGGTGAATGTGACACTCAACCAGTAAGTGGTAGTAATAGGATTCAAACCCAGATCTGCCTTCAGTCGTTCTTAACTGTGATGTTATATTTCTGTCTCAAATTTTAATAACTTTCATCACTGCAAATACTTTTTGTGATACAATCTTTGAGTAAACTGTTCCATGATATGCCATGGACATTATCCTTATGATATTGTCTATTCTTCCATATTCAATTTTTATTTCCTTTAATGCTTGACTTGTAGATTATCTTCTCCCAAAACACCTCAGGACACTTCAAACCAGGCTGGTCCTTCTGGCCTTTGGAAATCTACAACTGTTTGTCTGGTATTCATTTGATACATTTTATCTGCAGCATAGTTGAGTTTGATTTTATTTGACTTTCCTTTTGATTATAAGTTCACACTATGAGGCCCAAACTTCTCCTGCACATAGAATACTTACGTACCTAATCCTGACTTGTACTCCACATTCTTATAATAAAATAAAGTAAAAAAGAAAGAAAGAAAGAAATTTGGAGCTTTACAATGATAAAGGGATAATAAGTTAACATTACAAACCCACAAGTTTCTTAGGGGATAGAAAGTACATTTCATGTCTTTTGAGGGGAGCATCTTTGACAGCTTCTTCCTAATGCCTTGTTCATAGTATGCAGTTAGTAAATATTTATTGCTAGATTACAGGACAGTCAACCTCAGTACAGGTATTGAATAATGTCTCTGGGAGCTGCCTACAACTACTTCAGAGAGTTTCTTGTTGGTGTCAATCTGAAAAATGGAGAATTTATTATATCTGCTGTGAATGTATTTTTTCTTTTTGGGTGACAAAACTGGAAATCTCAAAAAGACTGTTGGTTTGTGGGTTAGGCAAGGGGCGATGGGGGAGACTTCTTTAGAACATGTGGAAAAGCAGACTTATTTTGTAAAGATTTTTTGAAGCTTACAAGTTCTTATTTTTTTAAAAAAGGTCCAAATTGGTCAAACTTGAAGTTCCCCTCCTCCTTTCTCCTCCTTCAGAGCCTTTTTCTAAACCTACTTCCCTTAAAATGACTTTTATTGATTTTCACTCAATGAGAGTTATTCTTCAGAATGAGGATGGAGGGGTCAGAGAGAGAAATTTACCCTGTGTTACCTGTGGAATAGGTGTACCTCCGTATCCAGTCTTGCTTTATTTGTTCTGTTTCCTGTATCCAGAAGCCTGCACACTGGGGATCATTAGGTCCTCTGTGTCTTGGTCGGAGCTTGAGTACAGTATACTAATAGATCAATTTATGTGTTCATTCATTCAGCAAACATTTATTGAACAGGCATGTCCTAGGCATTGGAGATACTAAGATGAATAAGACGTCGTCACTGCCCTAAATGACCTCCAGATGTACACGAAGGCATCAGTCTGGTGGGGGTTGGGGTCAGGGAAGGCTTCCTGAACAAGGTAACTGCAAATCCTTGGACAGGAAATCCTAAGACAATAAAAAGGTCAACCTTGTAAAATAAATATAAACATCTAATCAAATTAGCCAATTAAGCATTTTAAAGAAAAGACAATCTTTTGTCCATATGTCCTATATTCCTTTGTATTTTCCCCCTAATTTGTCTCCAGTCTTATTTCTCTCCAGTCTTCATTTAAAATTGCCTCTAAAGTTATTTTTCTAAACCTTGAACTAATCATGTCATTTCTGTCTTGAGACTTTTTAATGACTGCTTACACTTTCATTCTACATATTTTATCAATCATCTTCTGTGATGTTTCAAGAGAGTGTTACGTGTTTGGGATCCAACGGTGAGCAAGTAGTTTCTCCCTTCAAGAAACTTAGCGTCTAGACCAGGTAGTGCTTCCTAAATCTTGTCCTCTTATCTAAATCGGTTCTGTCTAACAGTCACCAGTATCTACTGTGCTAATTACCATGCAAAACAACTAGGACAGAATTCTGCTTGCAAACAGATCAAAGTCTTGTGGAGGAATCTGAAAACAATCAATAATTCCCACACAATGGGGTAAGTGAACAGACCCATGCATAGACTGCTATGATCATCAGGCTTGAGGAAAAGAGAGACTAGTGGGCAGGGCAGCTTCCTGGAAGAGACCATGCCTACGAATAGGAGTTAGGTCAACATAAAGAGTGACCAGTTGATTCAAAATGACAAACAAGTTCCTTCATAGTCCATCGATCTGCTTTTCCAGTCTATCATTACATATTCCATACTTTTATTTTTCAAATTGGGAATAAGTGCCCCTGGATTATTTAGTGTTATGTATGGGATATGAGAAAGAACCAGACAAATGTGGTACTTCTTTCTGGAGCATGAGCTCTGCCAATTAAATCTTTTTTTTTCCCAGAGTCTTACTCTGTCACCCAGGCTGGGGTGCGGTGGTATGATCATGGCTCACTGCAGTCTCCTGAGCAGCTGGGACTACAGGTTCACCACCACATCAGGCTAATTTATTTATTTATTTATTTGTTAGTAGAGATGAGGTCTCACTATATTGCCTAGGTTGGCCTTGAACTCCTGGACTCAAGCAATCCTACCACCTCGGCCTCCCAAAGTGCTGGGATTACAGGCAAGAGCCACCACGCATGGCTGATGATAAGTAATTCAAAACACATTTTTATATTAAAGTACAATATATTTGTGGACTGTAAGGGAACATTTCCATTCATTTTCTTTTTTTTTTTTTTTTTTTGAGTTGGAGTCTCACTCAGTCGCCCAGACTGGAGTGCAGTGGTTGCTCCCGGCCACCACAGCCTCGACCTGCTGGGCTCCGGCGATCCTTCCGCCTCAGCCTTCCGAGTAGCCGGAATTACAGTCATGCGCTACCACGCCCGGCTGATTTTTTGATTTATTGTAGAGATGAGGTCTCGCTGCCCAGGCGGGTCTCGAACCCGCAGGCTCAGGCAATCCATTCACCTCAGCCTCCCAAAGGCGCGGGATTACAGGCTGAGCCACCGAGCCCGGCTCCATTCATTTTCCTAGACAAAACAGGACACATAAATTTCAAGCCAGTGCCAAGCTATTTCAGGCTTGCCTTTAGACACCACCACCCCTTTCTTGTGGAAAAATTTGAGATGTACTAGAGGAATGTGCCAGAAAATTTTATGTGTCTGTGCCTTGGCATATGCTTTTTGCTCATCCTGTAGTGCTCTTCCCGTTTTTCTCCTTGGGTAAGCCACACTTACCCTTCAATGCTCAACTTTAGTGTCATCTCACACAATAGTCATTTTAAATGAAGCTTAAATGTCCTCCCATATAACAGTTGTTTTTTGAACACCCACTTACATCTCTGCATCCTTTCCTAATAGCTCCAGGCAGAGTAAAGCTCTGCCACCCTTCACCCAGACTTTCCATTATAGCACTGCTCATATCGGACCCGGTGTATTTATTTTCTTATCCACTTCTGCTGCTGGACTGTAAGCCTCTCTAAGGCAGGGACTATTTTTAAATTTGTCTTTGTATTCTTAGTGACTGGCACTTGATAGACACTCAATAAATGTCTGTTGAATGTTGAATTTTTAGGTCATTCCTAACTTGGCATCACCTCTGCTCTTGTATAAAGTACTATCTCCTTTATTTCTCATCTTCAGGGAATGACGTGATCCACAAAAATACATTTTCCAGACAACTAAAGTTTACTTCCTAAAGTATCAAAATCTGTCGCTTAAATAATCATTTTGGTAGGAATTAATTTTTCTGAATTTTTGCACACTTGCTTGCTCTCATAAGTAAAATATACTAAGCATTGTGTATTCCTTGATAACTTATCCCCAAAAGCATCAGGGTATGTTTGACTGGAATTCATGGAATCACTAATGGGCAGGGCTTTTTGCCTCCACGCCGAATTATCCTAGTATCTCCTAGTTTTTGAATTCTTGTGCTTGCTTCTGATAGTTTGGTCACCACTTCTCACTGTCAGTGTGCTTGCTCCTTTTAAATGGATATTAAAATTACAAGACTAATATGCATTCACTGAGAACAAACAGAAGTGTATGGAGTAAAAAGTCAAAGTGCTCCTTTCATCTGTGTAACTACTTCCCACGCTACCACACCACTTGAGACACTCGCATCCACACTCTCACTCCCTAGACATAACCATTGTCAACAGTTTATTGTGTATCCCTACAGGCCTTTTTCTATTCATGTATATGTATACATGTGTATGTAAAAATATCAAATCATATTATGCATACTGTTATATGACTTGCTTTTCTCACTTGACAGTATATAATAGCTATCCTTCCATGTCAGTACATCCAAGTCTATATCATTCTTTTTAATGGCTGCCCCCTTTTAATTTGACAATCTTAATCAGCTGTGAATGGGAAAGCCAAATAATCAAGCTTATTAGAGTTGTACCTAAGAAAGAATAAATCGGCTCAGAGTGAAGGCTTGCGTAATTCTCCTAGGAGTAAAATGTGTTAACTTTAGTGCTTGGACTTTGTAATGTTTATTTTGGCTATTCTGGGACCCTTTTTACTTATTTCCTGCTTCATTGTGTTTTGGATAGCTAAGGTTGCTGGACACATGACCTGTGAGTTAGTGAGGTATTATATATTTCAGTTTGCTATGGTTTTGTGGGATTTTTGCATTCAATTTTGTCATTGAGATTGTCCTTATAGACTGATTATTGCATATAGTTTCTAAGTACTTGCATCATAGTGATGACCGCTGCACGTGGTAGTAGCTAAATATATTTGGTTTGATAATTGACATAGGATTTCTTATTTCTATCATCTACCTGTGAGATTGTGCACTGGACTTATGGAAACTCTGTAAGTTGACCTGAGGAAGCCTTTTACTGCTGATGAGCATTAAAGTACTGACAACTTGTGCTATAAATAATAAAATCCTATTTTGAATTTATAGAGTCTTCCTTCTGTCATCTACTATAGTCAAGTGGCTAAATCCTGTTGACTCTGCCTTTTAGATCTTACTGTATCTTGTCCCTTCCTTTCCATTCTCAATGTTGCAATACCCTACCATGGTTTCAGGCCCTACCATGAATTACCTGCAACAGACTTTTTAATTGGACTCTCTGCCTCTTGTCTAAATTCCACCTTGCGCACCCAGCAACTAGTGTTTGTTTTATTTTTATTTTTATTTTCTTTTGAGTTGGAGTCTCACTCTGTCACCCAGACTGGAGTGCAGTGGCCGCTCCCGGTCACCACAGCCTCGACTTGCTGGGCTCCAGCGATCCTTCCGCCTCAGCCTTCCAAGTAACTGGAACTACAGGCACGCACTATCATACCCGGCTGATTTTTTGATTTATTGTAGAGATGAGGTCTCGCCAAGTTGCCCAGGCGGGTCTCGAACCCTCAGGCTTAGGCAATCCACTCACCTCAGCCTCCAAAGCGCTGGGATTACAGGCTGAGCCACCGAGCCCGGCTTAGTGTTTGTTTTAAAACAGAACACAAGAGAGTTCTCAATAAACGCTTGTTAAATGAATGAATGAAACACCTCTGTAACAGGGTGACCATTCAACCTGCTTAGCCCAGGATGGTCCCTGCTCACACCTGTCATCCTAGCATAATTATTGAAAGTGCCCCTTTTTAATGATCAAACTTGTCTCAGTTAAATCAATAAATGATATGGTCGCCCAAATTATAGCCATCATCGAATTGATTTCTTTTTTTTTCTTTTTTGAGTTGGAATCTCACTCTGTTGCCAAGACTGGAGTGCAGTGGCCACTCCCGGCCACCGCAGCCTCGACCTGCTGAGGCTCTGGCGATCCTTCCACCTCAGTCTTCCAAGTAGCTGGAACTACAGGTGTGCGCTACCACGCCCGGCTGATTTTTTGATTTATTGTAGAGATGAGGTCTCACCAAGTTACCCAGGCGGGTCTCGAACCCACAGGCTCAGGCAATCCACTCACCTCAGCTTCCCAAGGCACGGGATTATAGGCTGAGCCACTGAGCCAGGCTGGAATTGATTTCTAACTCTCCCTTTGTTTTGTCTACTAGATGGTGAGCTCATTGGGGACAGAAATTTTTTATTTTTATATCCTCATTTATTCAGTCAACTGAGAGACTGACACTGTTAGGTGCTGGGGATATAATGCTGAATATAGCAAACATGGTTCTTGCTCTCATGAAGCTTACAATCTAGCAGGAAAGAACAATCTAGTGGAGAGAATAGAGTCTGATATCATAAATGCTGGTATGTGAGTGAATGACTAAGCATGGATACTTAGAGGTTCCTAAACAAACAAACTTAATCCCATGATTTATAGAGACAAAACAGTCATAAACATAGAACTCTAGGTGATCAAAATAACCATTTATTTAAAGAGTTGCTAATTTCTTCTTCTTCTTTTTATTTTTATTTATTTATTTTTTTAGAGTTGTGCTCTTGCTATGTTGCCTAGGCTGATCTCGAACTCCTAGGCTCAAGCAATCCTCTCACCTAGCCTTCCAAAGTGCTGGGATTACGGGCATAAGCCAACGTGCTTGGCCAAATTAAAAATTTAAACTATAAACTGCACACATATACCTAAACATACATAATATTTAGATGCTGCTTTAATGTTAAACGTAAGAAAAAAAGGGCCACGAAATAATAGCAAGAATGAGACTTTGAGTCTCAATCTTTTTTAGACCGACAATTTATAATCCTGTAACCCTTCTTAGCAGGATGGATTATCAGTATGTACACTCTCCCTTTTTTTAACAGATGAGAAATCAGAGGTTTTAGAAACTGAGCCACAAAACAAAGGAATTACTTCTTAAACCAGAATTAGATTTTGGTAGAACTTTGAGAACTAGAACTACCTGCTGTCCTAGACTTGTTAACCATATTCCCCATGGGCAAATTACAAAACTCTTTCAACCCGTTTCCTCTTCCATAAACTGTTGATAATATTATCTCCAGAATTAAACTAAAGGATTAAATGAAATTATGTAAAGGCATTTACTCCCATAATCTGGCTCCTAGAAAGCACTCAGGAACGTTAGTTCTCCATCCATTTCTCCTATTTATCTTTCTGTGTTTGGTGACATATAGAATGATATAAAATGATTTGAAAAGAAGACATTGTAACATAAATATCTATATAATACCAGTAAAATTTTTATTCTAAAAGCTGAGTGCTAAACTAGGCCCTTCCACCCCCTCTAAAAGTTATAATCTTATTAATATTCATTTATTATTTTATTATTATAGGCAAAGACCCAGAGAAGCATTCCAGGAACAGAGCAGCAGGTAAGATTTTTCTGGAAAAAGAGTTTGGGGGAGAGCTAAGGATGTGGGGGTCATTTAAGCAGCAGTGGACGTCAGTTTTAAAGCTCTACTCGTTTACTCTTGGTCACTTTTGGTTCAAGAAAGGAAGAAGAGCATCAACCATTCGTTCGTTGAGACCTTTGGATGTGGGGGAGGAGGGATATAAACAAAAGCAAACACTCTTTAGTTTCCACAACGTCTCTCGACCCCAAGACTTGCGAGCTCTTTGGTGAGGGCCAGCAGGTCTGTTCTCCAGGAGTGCCCTGGGTCTGGACTCCATTTCCCAGAGTCCCTTAGTGCCCTAATGTATTCAGTGCTCAGAGTGCCTGTATGTGTGTGAGTGTGAGAGAATGTGTGCGTGCGTGTGTGTGTGCGCGCGCGTGTGTCTCTCTGGGTCCCTGGGAGAGTGGAGGCTCATTCACTGATTAGAGCCAGCGCTGAGAGGCAGCACTGCTCCTTCTCTCACGCCAACCGAGTCTCTTGATCTGTACATGCAATCCCAGGCAGCTCGCGAACACAAACCCGGGGCCAGCCGCCTACTGCTGCTGCTGCCGCTGCCGCCGCCGCCGCCGCCGCTGCCTCCGCCGGCTCTGCGCGCCCGGGACTTTTCATGCACCGCACTCTCCGCCTTCTTCCCTCCGTGTCCTGAAAAGTGCGGCCGTTCTCCCAAGGAATTTCCACGGCAAGTATGGAGATCAGAAAGGGGTGTGGATATGTGTGCGTGCACAAGACGGGTGGGTGCGCGGCACGCCGGGTTGTTCGGGAACCTGGCTAACTTTCTGGGTCCGCTTCCTCGGTATTCGGGCGGTTCCTCTGGACAGGGGCAGGGGCTGGGACCTGGACTGGAGCGTCTTAGGTCATCGCGACGGGGCTTCTCGGCATCGGTGCCCTGCACGCTCCGTGCGCTGCCTCGCTGAAACTTTCCGTCTTGAGTTTTCCTTAATGTGTTTTATTTGGGGGGTGGGGGTGCAAGGGGGAGGGACCAGACGCGCGAATTGGACAAGTAGGGAGGGTGAGGGGACAGCAGGGGAAGGGAGCAGGACTTCTCCATCTTTTAATAAGCCCCACTCCCACTTTGTTTGGGTCGATCGCGAGAATGCCTTCTCGCCCGGCACCACGGTGTACCCCGCGGTGATTTCCGGGCTCCCCTGTGCACCCCGCGGTGATTTCCGGCGGGGCCGGGACTGGGTGGTCCTCAGTGGGGAGCCCGAGGCGGCGGGTGGGATGGGGAAGGGCGACCCGAAGGAGAAACGAGCTCGACCGCCCCACCCAACGCACAGCCGGCCCAGTGGGGTACCCGAGGAGAGGCTGGGAAGCCCTGGGCCCCCTGGGCGCGCGGCTTCCTTCTTCCTAGAGTGGGCTGGCGTGACGGGTGTGACGGGAGGGTGGTGGGGTGGGACGGAGGCATCCTCTGCGGCCGGAGGGAGGCAGGTGCTGGCAGCGGCGGGCCGTTCTAAACGCCACCGGTTAACTCCCCGCCCCGCTGGGCTGGACCGGCCTGGCCGTGGAGCAGCCCGACCCGCGGGGTCTCCCGGGATTTGGGGGGTCGGAACCCCCCTCCCAGCGGTTCTATGGCGCGAGGCGGGAGGACGATCGTGTAGACTGCAGCGCCTGGCTCTTTCTGCAGTTTTATCTTTGTCTTCGACCTGCCTTCAACTGAGTAACAATTTCTCTCCTTCCGACTTGAGAACAAAACTTTTCCGTGAGCACGCCGGTCGCGGCAGTCGTGCGGCCACTGCTCCCGGGCTTGTCAGCCGGGGCCGAGCGACCTTCTCCGCCCGGAGCCCAGCCCCGCCACCGCGCTCCGGAGCCTCGGGCCACCCCCCCACCCCTAACCCGGGGCTTTTCAGGGCTCGGCCTGGGCGTTTCGCCTTTGTGCTTTGTAAGAGAAAGCCTTTTCTTCCAGGGCACAACAAACTTGGGCGGAGAGCTTCCGCGTGGCCCCCCGGGCGAGGCCGCCCACGGTGGTGAGGCCAACCGAGGGGATGCCGCTCCAGGAGTCCCTCCGAGAGCTCGCGGCCCGGGTCGACCCCAGCCGGCGAGGGCGCGCGGGAGCCCCGAGGTAGCGGGGACTCGGGCTGCCAGGAGGCAGAGGAAGAGCTCTTGCTTCCCGTAAAGGACACGCTGCATTCTCGGCTCCGGCTCCGGGACGCGGCTCCAGCGGCGGGCCTGGGTCCGGGCCCCGAGCCGGGCGCGCGTCGCATCGGGTGGGTCCACGGGTCCAGGGCCGTGGGTGTGGGGCGCAGCCCTGCCTGACCGGCCAGGGTCGGCCAGGGTCCCCCGCCTGTTCTGTTCCCCTGCCCGGGAGCAGCTGAGCGGGAAAGCACGGGCGCTGTCTGCCCACGACGCCCAGCAGCCAAGCCTCGCCTTTCGCCTCCGCTCCGGACTCGGCTTGAGGGGCAAAGGGAGAGAAAAGAAAAATAAAGAGAAAAAGGGCGGGCAGCGAGGAAGCGGCGAGTGGGGCTAGGGGGAGCCGAGCGGGCAGGGGGCCTGCGCCTTGCCGGGCCTCCTCCTCTTTCCGCCTCGCGGGCTCTTCCTGCAAAGAGGGAATGCACAGAAGGGGAAGGCAGAGAGAGCGTCGAGGAAGAGCGCTGCGGGCGTCTCCCGCGCCGAGCCCTCCTGCCGAGACCCCGCCAAAGTGGCGTGAGTTCGCTCGCTGTGCTCCGGGGCGAGGCAGGGGAAGGCCGAGGACAGGGCGGCGCCGCGCCGCTGCTGACCGACGGGGCCGGGCCGCGCGCTGAGCGAGCCGGGACACACACCTGTTCTGCGAGCCGCGCCGTGTGCGGCGCCGGGCCGACGGCGGCGCGGGCGGCAAGACCCCCCCGCACCCCACGCCCTCAGTACGGGACCGGGCAGTGCCCGGGAGCCCCGCGCCGCCCGTGTTTGCCAGAGAGCGGGAGCCCGGGGCTGCCCGCTGTGGCGGCGGCGCGCGGCGGCGGGACCCGGGTGACCCGCGGGGCGGGGCTGCGCCGGGGCTCGCGGTCTTTGGACTTTGGTCCAAGGCAGGCGGCCCCGAGCCCCTGCCCGCGGGCCCCGCGCGGCTGCGGACCCCGGCCCCTCGCACTTGTGGGTCCTTCGCGGCCCCGCGCCTTGGTCCCCCAAAGTTACAGACGGATTGCTTCGTACGGAGACGGTTAGGACCTCAAGTATTCTTTGTGCAAAGGCCACCGAGAGCCGGAGGGAGAGGTCGGGCCAAAGAGTAGTGGGCTCGGCTCCGCGTTGGCCCCAAGTTTGTGTAGGTTTCGCCTTCACCTCTTCTTCCCCCGTTTTCCCTAAAAGAGTTGGCTTTTCCTGGTCGAGACTCTTCCGGGCAGAATTCTGCGCCCGCTCGCTGAGCCCGCATCCCTTCGGCCCCGCATTCTTGGTCCCTCCAGGGTGTCTCGAACTCGCCCCCGTTGTCCAAGCTGGGCCTGAATCTGGGTCCAAACCCAGGACCGATACCCGGCCGTGTCTGAACCGCAGGCGTCCGCCCTGGCCCGGTAGCCGTGTTGCATTATGCTCCTTGAGATCTCGCACATGGTGCTAAAATTTCTGTTTGAGCGGTGTTTCCAAATACCCTCCGGCTTTTGGTGTGCGGGAATTCTCTTCAAGCGAAGACGTCTGTGAACTTAAAAAAAAAAAATTCTTTCCTGCGTTCTTAACAACCCCCCACTACTCTGGCCTCATTTCCCATTGTTCTTTGCTTTTTAAGTTCCCTGTTAATTTTTTAAAAGTTTATTTATGCAAAGGAAAAATATCGTTTAATTTGTTCTATTATTTTAATTCCTGGCTTTTGGAAACGGTTCAGAGACCACAAAAATGTCACCTGTTGTAATAAGCAGAGGAGTGTTGTGTGTGCATTTTAATTGCCAGCAGAGCCGCAGTTTGGTGGGCGCCCCGAGCTCGGCTCCAGGAAGGAGCCCTGTGCAGCATTCTTTGTGGCAGTCATTTGCAAATGGGTTTGGCTCCCAGCAACAGCGGCGGCGGCCGCGGCGGCAGCACCACCGCTCCCGTCTACGCCGACCTCGGGCGCGGGTTAGGAAGCCCAGACCCTGGACAGGGATGGGCAGAGGCTGGGCGGGAGGTGGCCCACTCTCTGAGACTTCCTCTCTGGCTTTCGGTTTTTCTGTGCGAAAGTGGCTGATTCGCGCCCGAGAGCGCGGGGCGCTGCGCATCAGCCCAGCCTCAGACATTTTCGCGTTCCAAACGCCGGCTTCTTCGTTGCATGTGTCTTGGTTCTGGCATGTTTAACCACGCAATTAGTAATCTCAGTAATTATTCAGTTAGCGGGCGTTTTGTAATCACTTTAAACCAGGGTCGGATGTGCGATTTAAGAAACAAACAAACTCCCACACATGCAGAACTGGACCCAACCCATCACGTCAAGGATGTGAAAATTTTAAAACTCAATATTTGTTGGTCCCTCCGTCCAACCTCGCTGCCTGCCAGACAATTTATTTAGCTTCGTGGATTGATCCCTCCTCCTTGTTTAGTTAATTCAACAAAGACTTTTTGCAATCTGTTTGGAGTTTGTCTGATGCCGTGGAAAAGTAGCTGATGATTTATTTGGTTGCTTTTCGATTTCTGTCTTCAGCCCTTCTTTCTCCTCCTTTCAGCGGGGATGTCAGCTGTTATTACTTCCTATTGATCCCTTTGCAAAGTGAGAAGTGAACTAAAATTAATGTCAATTCCACTGCTCGGATCAATAGCTGGAGTTATTTTAATCTGGATTTGCACGAAGTGCTAAATTAAAAAAAATCAGCATAGAGGCAGAAAAGTAACAGTTACTTACTTTCCCTTCGCCCGGTTCTTTACAGTCACCCAAATGCTCCATCAAGCTGATTATCTTACAATCCATATTTTTTTAATTAAGAGGGTCAGTTAGTTTTCTTATTTTGGGTTCTGTGTTTAAACCCATGACATTTTGACATTGGGAGTGTATTAACTATAGATTTTCATAATGACTGTGGTCGGCTGAGGCCTCATCTATACAAGTTGTTAATGTGAGGAGGGGGTAAGAAAGAAAAGAGAAAAGAAAAAAAAAAGCCCTCCTCCCCCACAGAGACCAACGCCCACACAACCAGGACGTGGAGTAAAAGAGATGTGGCCTGGAAAAATGTTGTTGATTTATTTTCAGTGTAATGAAGTTTTCAAATGAATGACCAGGTTTGAGTGATTCACTGTGTTCTGTTGGAGTGTCCGGTGCTGTCGCCAGATTACTAATTTATGAAACTCATTTAACGTAATGAGGTGATCTAGGAAGTAAGAATAGAAAGTGAATCCTGGGGGGGGGGGCTCTTGAGGGGAGAGACATGCCTCACACCAAATGTGTTATGTTTGTCCTTTTCTCCAGCTTGCTTTATAGAATATTGCTTATTGATAGACAAGTAGTTATTTCTGTTGTGAAGAGCTGCTTAGAACCCTTGGAATAGCCGTAGACCCACTTTCAGAGTGTCCATGTTGTGTGACCATTAATCTGACTAGAAAATAGCCAAGAACAGGATTTCCAGACTTGTAAGGCTAACTGGTTGTCCTTGGCAGATCATTCCTTGCACAGCTATAACTTGACAGGAAAGTTATTTAAAATTTGGAGGAGAGAAAAATCCGTTAATGTGAGATACATAATCTGGTAATTTAGCAATGATGTCTATAAGGAAAGATGCCAAATGAGGAAGCAGTCTGATGGTGTCCACTCATCTTCCCAATTAATAACAGTCATTGACACGTCTGCTACAGGATGGGAGAAGGAAATACTCTCTTTGCACTGCATTAAGCCAGGAGGATTCGTCTGCGGTTTAACTGAGGTTTCTCTAAGGGAGTACCAAAGATACTCCATTATATAGGTTGGCTTTTTAAAAGGAAGGGAGTAGATTTTATTTCTGATAAGACTCTCCAAAGATTATAATTTGTACCAGATGGTGATTTGGGGTTACATTTTGAGTTTCACTAAGTTTCTATTTCTTGTTTATTTTTGAAACTAGTGAGTCCGAGTGTTCATCTTATGTGATCCTGGCTTTTGATATGTAGTCTTTCTCCCATCCCCCACGCAAAATAAATTTTGGAACAGAATCAGTGACTATGAAAATGTACAACCTAGATTTACAAGGGAAGCTGAAAGAAGTCTCTCCAAACTCCAATTTGTTCCGGGGTCCTTTATTGGACATCAACTCTGACTGAGCCAATAAGCAGAGCAAAAATAAGTCAGAAATTTTGTTAACATTTTGCTCTAAATGTTAATGGCAAATCCAAGGCAGTTTACAAATCTACTTAAGAGTGAGTGCATTAGTAACTAAAATTACCGATCCGTTCTTTGCTGCCCCTGGAAGACAGACGCTTCTAGGGAGCGTATGCCAAAGGCACCCATTATGGTTTTAAATATTCTCAGAGACGCCAAGCATTTTATTGATAAAGGTTTTGTTCCTTCTCAGAAAAGAGAAATTAGGAAGCCTGTGTGATTAGAGAGGGGCATGCATCAAAAGTAATGTTGATGCCGTGTGTTCTCATAGCACTTCTTTCTGGAAACCGTCTTAGATGAGACATGAAGATGCATGTTTATGTATGTGCTAGTGTGTATCACTTACTCATGTGTGCAATTTCTAGCAACAAATATTTTCAGGTGTTCCTGGTCTAGATGCATCTGATTTAGGGATTTTTTTTTCAGGGGAGATGAAGGGTGGATGCATATGTGGGGAATCGTGTAGGTAGACCCTCCTCTCTGAACATCAGGCCTGTGGTGTGTGCTGGTGAAAGCCCTTTAAAATATAGACCACCACCACCACCACCACCCCCCCACTTAATCTACTGGATGACTTGGCCTTCCAAAGCTCATTTGTTCAGGGAATATTGTATTTGGAGGTTTTATGATTTTTTTTCTTTGCTGGGCTCAGGCGCATTTCACCCGGAACGTGTAGGGACCAAAGTCAGCTACGCGTACATCACAGTAAGTTGTCTATTGATTTTCTTGAATGAAAATGGTCTGATGCTGCTGCCCACTGGCTCCTAAAGCCTGTGGTGTCTCTTGCCCGAGCATCTGTAAGCCAGAAGGATGGTGTTTCGATCACTTGGGGTTTCCCTTTTTTTCCTCCCCCTGACTTTCCCCCTCCTTCTTTTTTTCTCTTTGCTATTTCCACAGGTCTTAGAAGGGAATGATTCCCCAGTAATATCCCCTGGCCTGATCCAAGGTGCCACTCAGCCTCCCTCCCAGGGAAGATTGCTTCTTGTGTAACGCCGGCCACAGAAAGAGACTCCAATGGACTTACACCGGGCAGCCTTCAAGATGGAGAACTCTTCCTACCTCCCCAACCCTCTGGCATCCCCAGCACTGATGGTCCTGGCGTCCACGGCTGAGGCCAGCCGTGATGCTTCCATCCCTTGTCAGCAGCCACGACCCTTTGGTGTACCTGTCTCAGTAGACAAGGACGTGCATATTCCATTCACCAACGGCTCCTACACCTTTGCTTCTATGTACCATCGGCAAGGTGGGGTGCCAGGCACTTTTGCCAATCGTGATTTCCCCCCTTCTTTACTACACCTCCACCCTCAATTCGCTCCCCCAAATCTAGATTGCACCCCAATCAGTATGCTGAATCACAGTGGTGTGGGGGCTTTCCGGCCCTTTGCCTCCACCGAGGACCGGGAGAGCTATCAGTCCGCCTTCACGCCGGCCAAGCGACTTAAGAACTGCCATGACACAGAGTCTCCCCACTTGCGCTTCTCAGATGCAGATGGCAAGGAGTATGACTTTGGGACACAACTGCCATCTAGCTCCCCAGGTTCACTTAAGGTTGACGACACTGGGAAGAAGATTTTTGCTGTCTCTGGCCTCATTTCTGATCGGGAAGCCTCATCTAGCCCAGAGGATCGGAATGACAGATGTAAGTACTTTGGTTCAAGCCCTCCCTTACCCCCAGTAAGCCCTGCCTTGCAGTAGTGTTCAACAGGTCGGTGGTGTTTTACACACTCCTAGTCATGGGAAGGGCCAACGGCTTCCCTCAGTAGCTGTGGAGTGCTAACCTTTGCTTGTGTCTCATTGGTGAGCACTGGTAGTTCTTGTAAGAAATGTTTTTCTGAAGGTAGCCAGAGGCAAGGTGGCCTTCCTCTCCAGGCCATGGTGGGCCTATTCTCTGGGGACTCTGGAGTGAAGAGGGGTGCCAAAGATATGCTGGAGCGAATGCCATTTCATTAGGAATTGTAGGTTCCTAGGGAATTTGGGGGGCCTGAAGAAACATGTTCACCCCTCCTCTCTTTGCTGTCCCCATTATGTGTGTCTGATCTCGGTGTTGTGTTCTAGCTTTTCCATCGTATCACACTCAGCAGAATCCACGTGATTTTATTTTCACAACTCTCAGCTCTTGTCCACATCAGGCTATTTTTCAGAGAAGGACAAAGGTGTCGTCAATCACCATAAAGCATTTCAAACAGCTGTGTTTTCCTTGCAATCGCAAGGCTAGGAAGCCGTCTTCTCTTGGGATTTCACAGGTTTGCTGGATGCTTATCCTGGGTCTTACTTTTAGGACTAGACACGGTTGACCCGTGTGACTGCTCCATATTTGGTGTTCACAACTACTATTAATTTCTGCTTATGAAACAGCTTTTCTCCTTTTCTCCAAGTGTCTTGCTGGGCTCTGGCCATACTCACTTGTAGTCTTAACGAAATCTTTATTTGGAACTTGTAGACCAGGAGTGCTGAACTCTGCAATCTTCTGCTCTAATATAATCGGAAAATAATTGTGTTCTGAAGCTTCTGGGATGTGGGTAGACAGAGCAGTTTTCTTCAAGCCTGGTGAGAATTTATGAACTGAGGGTGTTTTTCCACCCAACCCTTTGTTCTAAGATTTGTTTCATTTTATTTTCTTAAGAAAACTACATCTGAGGTTTGCTTTCCCCTCTTCTCTATTTTTTTGTGCTCCCGTCCTCTCTATAACCACCAACACGAATACCATTTTTTTCCTCTCCTCTTTATGATGCCGAGGAGAGTAATAGAGACATTGCAGCTCTCTCCCCTGTCGCCACTGCTTCCTCAGGCTGTCTCCTTGAATTAGGCACTGTGTTAACTTTCCTGCGCTAAAAGGCATCTGCCTAAACCCAGCGTACCTTTTCAATAAAAGTCATCATAAAATCAACCTGCCTTGTAAATCCATCGCTCTTTGGTTTTGAAATATGTTGCAAGTGTGTCTTTTATGTCAGCATCTGTAAGCCGGAGACCTCCCCACTTAAGGGAGAAGGCTGCTGTCTGACAGACAACACAACTGCTAGTGTTGCTCTCACTTGACTTTGGCGCTTGCTCACCTTTTCACTTCTGTTGACTTCTGTGTATTACGATCCCACTTCTTGGATAGACCTGCTGAACAGGTATTGGCGTCAAGTTGGTCCACTTTATTTTATTTTTAGTTTTCATTTGTCCAGTGATGTGCAAGTGATCAAAGCTAGCTGTAATCTGACCTCTGGCTAAAACTGCCCTGTGTTAGGGTGTGACAGATTCTACCCTTTTTTCTCCAAATACAAGTTGAAAATGAAATCCTCTCAAAACTAATATGCCACAAAGTAACATCTGGAGATCAAGATTCCTTTCTTCTCACCTAACAGATCCAGCCTGTCTCCATTTTTCTGTCTTTTTAACCCAGACTGGTATCAGACTCCCAGAGCAGAAGGAAGCTTGTTAGTCAAGTCAGAACTCATAGATGTGGATATCCATTCCCCTCCGAGTGTCAAAGCCATAACTCTTCTGTTTGCCTGGTTTGCATTGTGTGGTGGTGCCATCCCCCATGGAGATGGATCCCTCACACAGGAATACGCCTGGGTGGAGAAAAATTAAATGAATCTGTCTCCCAAAGTGAAATGGAATTCTGACCTTGAAACTAATGAGATTCTGATCAGAAGGGTGGGGAAACTTCTTTATTTCAAATTGTAGCATTATATAAATTGGCATCCTTTATTTGTTTAAAATAGTCTTCCCTTATTGAGTGTACTCTATGTTCTCCTTTTTCTTGTACATAAGCATTAAACCTAGGAGTGTCTGTGAGTGTAGGATGTTTGTACACTCACATTATCCAGAGTTGCATTTGTGACTAATCTTTAACAAGAAACAAAGGCACAAAGTGGGGAGGAGACAGTTACCCTGTGGTCACCTTGAATATGTGCTCTTTTCTCCTTTCCTTTCCCTAAGTGGCATAGTAGCCTTCACAGGGTGGTACTGGGTAGCATCTGTGCTTTTGATTTCGAATTTTTGGAAGGCAGGAGAAACATTTTTCTGCAGGGAAGGGCTGAAGGGGCACTATGACAAAGTCTGCAGCAGCTTTCTTGGCTCCTGTCATACCCCGACGTGTGTCGGAATATTTATGGTCTGTTTTATGTAAATACATATTTAAGGGCCGTTAGAAGGCCTGATTATTCCCACTAGATGCCTTTCAGGTCCTCCCTACAGAACCGTTTTTGAAATAAGTAATATTTCTCAGATAATCGGGTGACAGTATACAAGACTGCTTCCGAAGGGAGAGAGAGCTTCAGGGACAGATGGGGGCAGTGACAGCGGGCTGGGGAGGTGAGAGGAGGGAGGACAGAAAGTGTGTAAAATAGCAAAGTAATAGAGAAAAAAAAAGCCACTGAGTGCTTTTGCCCAGATTGACAAAATTAACTATAAATGTGTATTTTTATTCTTATAACTTAGAGTTAATCTCTAATATGGTCGACTCATTTTTCAATTCTCTTCATGTAAATAATTTTTTCATAAACTATAAAAAGATGCTTTAGTTAAATACAGTAGTAAAACTCCTAAACCAGCATTTAGCTCTAAAGTTTTGTTAGTAGGTGGGGGGTTGGGGGGGTGAGTGTGGGGGTGTGTATGTTTCCCTTACTTAGAGTATAAGTTTTATGACTGAGTTTTAGGTCATTCAAAAATCAGTTTTATAATGGAAACACTGACAGTTTTTACTGTTGCAGCCACCCCCTCCTCACATACTATAGCCATATGCAGATATGTCCACATGTGAGCCCATTTGAAAGAAGGCCTGCAGACATGGTGTAATGCACATGTGTTCTTTTCTTAAATCTGGATACTGGTAGGCAGGATTTCTTGTGTGATTAAATGTGCATTTTTTTGTAGAAAGAGCTATAGCTATTTGGATATTGTCTCTTCTAGTAGATGATTCCGATTTGCTTGCCTGTCCATCCACCTGGCATCACAGTTGATTTCCCGAGGTAGGTGTTAGGCTCTATGGGAAAAAGAAGCCTTTTCTCTACAGGACTGACTTATTTGCCCTGGAAAATGGGAGAAGTGTTTTGTGAGAAGCCATTCATGGAGGACGCATAATTCCCCAGGAAGGGGACTGAGGTAACTCCTGTTTATTATCACTCCCTGAACCAGTCCCCAAGGCTCCTTGTCCATGGAAATGATGCTAAAATTTATGAACCAATTACAAATAGTCCACGTGTGTCTTACATATGAAGTGTCTACAGATATGTTTCCCAGGGCCTTTAAAATAAACATTCCCTCATTAAGGAAACTTTACAACAAAAGAGAAGATAAGTATTGTCTGCAACCTTGTGTTAGAATCTATACATTTATCACCCCCTCAGCACTCTGGCTTCTACCCGGTGCATTTCCTAATGGTTCTCTTTAGGCAGCCCTGTGTCCACATTCCTGCCTGTGTGACAGTCTTTGACCAGCCTGCCAGTCCAGCCACTCAACCTAGAGTGCAGCTGGCTAAGTATGCATCCTCACCCCAGGGCTGAAAGGGCCCAGAACTACCTGCTGGAGCAAAGACTGCCTTCTGGCTTACCCCAGAGATGGGCACTGGGCACTGGACCTAAATGGCTTTGCTTTGCCCTCTTTCTTTGGCCATTAGCTGTGGTCAGACAAGGTCACAGGTAGACCGGAAACCTGATGGCTGCAGCAGCTCCTGGGTGCTCTGCTTTCCCCCTTCTCATGTATTTGAACAGTCATTCTCAGGTCCCAAAAGCACTGAGGAAGAGATGGTATTTTGTACTCTGAGATGTGTTTTTATAGAGGCATGTATCATCGAAGACCCTGTGTCCTAAGAATCCCATCAACTGAGCCCACCTAGGCCCAGGGCAGCCTGGGATGAGGAGGGCTGGCTGGCATTATGGACGTGGGATGAGGAGGGATCGTTTCCGACGGTTCTGGTGGGCAGGGACTCTAGCCTAGGTTGTCAGGAGAGTTGCTCTTGCTGGGGAGAATGTTGGGGTCAGTACCCAGGTCACCAGGCTCCACCTCTGGATTGCAGCTGGAGCAGATGACCAGAGGGAAAGAGTTAGCAAATCGCCAGAAGAGATGGGTCATATGGTCCCCTCTGTCCTGACTAACAGACCTACTCCGATTCTTACCCAGCTGCTCCCGGGTTGTCCTGGAGCCTCTTTTCTCCTCCCCCTGTCCCGGGGGGCAAGAACTCCTGTGATGTGTGTGGTTGTTTCTGGTTGTTCACTCCCAACACGGTCGTGGAGACTCCTTTTCATGCTGCTGGGTTTAATTGTCTTGTTGGGATAAAGAAATGTTTGCACAGCTAAAGTGGGGCCGGGCTGGACGGGAGCGGTCCCTGATGGCTGCAGAGCCATCTGGCCCGGCTTG
>NW_007253826.1:836093-846714 GCF_000164805.1 Carlito syrichta | reverse complement strand
GAAGAAGACTGAGTGTGGGGACGGGGGTGAGGATGAGGACCGGGGGGGCACACCCGCGCCAAGTCCGGGCGAGGGGACCGCGCGGCAGGGGCGGGCGGGGGCGGGGGAGAGTGAGGGGGACGCAGCACGGGCTCAGGGTGGCCACTGCACGGGGAGGGGACGTGGAGGGCGAGGCGTGGGGGAGAAGGGCGTGGGAGGAGGGGGAGCGCAAGGGCGTGTTGCTGAGGGAGGACGGACGTGTCTACACGCGCAGGTGGACCTAGCTTTTACCCCAGGGCTTGGAGCTTCCCCCTTTGGATTCGAAATGTTTTTCCCGTCTTGCTTTTCAAAACTGTACAATGTTCCGGGGAATGTTTCCCACGTCCAGGGCGTCGCCAGTCGGCGGGATTGTCGGTCTTCGGCGAGGCAAGTCGAGTCGCGGTGGCCTCCGACGGGCTGAGGCTCGCAGCCGGCACAGCGGGGCTCGGCGAAGTCCCGGCAGTTTCGGGAACTCTTCCCACGGGAAGTTTTCCGGGGCTGCCTTCCGGTCAGCGGCCCCAGGTTGATGATTTGGTGGCCCTTTTTTTTGTTTGAAAACACACGCACGCACGCGCACACACACGTTGTATCCAAGTAACAAAAGTTGCTCTCTCTCCCCACCTCCTTTCCTCATTAGGCAGGGAAGAGGAAACTGAAAAGCAGAATCCATATTTTTGCGGGGTTCTTTTGTATTTTAACCCTTATTAACTACATCCGTCTAGTTAATAAATATTAGCACACGTTGAAATGTGTTCTTTGTAAATACTCGGGATTTGGAGTGACAATGCATTTAATGGAGTTATATTTTTATAATGGTTTTTCATTTTTTTGAAGTTATTAACCACATCCATCTGGTTAATAAATATCAGAACACATGTTGGGACGTACTATTTCTAAATACTTGAGATTTAGAGTGGTGATACATTTCATTGTAAAATCCACAGGATTTTAACACTAGATAAAATTGTAACAATAGTTTTTAGACTTGAATATTCTCTTCCAGCAGTTTAACAGCATTTCCCAGCGCCATCTTACCCCTCTTAAAGAGAGATAACTGCAGACTTAAGGATAATTTATTGCTATATATCAGCTACAATGCCTTAAAAAAATTTTTAAGTACCATTTAAATGGTGGCATTTGTGACTGGATGGAATGTTTTTATCCTTTGTAACCTTAAAAGTGTGTGTTACAGGGTGGGAATTTGTAAATATCTCTTTAGGGCAAAGAGGAACATTTTCTGTACGAGAACTTTCTCTCTCAGGGTTTCTCCAGGAAAAGATCCTGGATTGGGACTATGGATCAGGCCTAGAGAAATGATAGGCTGTGTATGAATCAGTACAGCTGGTAGATGCTAAGTAAGCTGGAGGAATTCATCCCCTTCCAGCCTTACCCATGGGATTTGACTTTTCTGTTATCTTAATCACATTTTAGTTTCAGGGGTTTTTTTTCTTTCTTTTTTCTTTTTCTTTTTTGCCTTGGTGCCAGTCATATCGAGTGGCTCAGTGTGTATTGCACCTTGAATACATTAATGGTGGCGATCTAGTTTTTATTTTAAGTTTTCATCATTTTGCTACTCTTCAGCGTTGCACCAAACAGTATCTGTGAGACTGTGCTACCCTAAAGACGTAAAGTTTTGAGGTGAGAAAGAAGAATGCATTTCTGCCTTGAGGTTTGACAATAGCAAAGATAGGGAGGGAGTTTTTCAAGAGATATGTGAAATAATTTTTCTCAAATACAGACTTATTTTGTTGATTAGTTGTGGTACTAAGACTCATTTGTAACTTAAAAAATAATTTAAAGTTTGCTTTTCTTCTCCTAACCCTCTAGAAACCTGAGACTGGAGTCTGTCCCCTTCCCAAATGTTTTCCTACAACATTGCACCTCTTATCGTGGAGTCCAAATACAGATCTGCTTTTGGTGTGTATTTTAGAAAGAAGTTTCTACCTAGATCCTGCTGAAAACTGGAAGCAGTCAAGTGATGTGGGGTTTTGTAGACACATACAGCCATCTGGCAATCCAGATATTTGACCACCGATTTTCTCTGAGGAATGTGTTCTGATTGAAGATGACCTAGAGGAAATGAAAGTTGTGTTTTGCGGGGGAGACATGGTACTGCATCCAGTACACTCTTTTTAGCAGATCCGGAGCTTTAGGAAAGTCTAGAGCTATGAGAGTGAAGAAGGAATCTTTGGGTACAGTCTCATGAGAAATCAAGCCTGGTAAGCCTGAGTGTGACTCACCAGACGAGAGCGGGCTTTTTCCACTGAAATTCATTTGCAGGCAGAGACTTATGGCTTTCCATCCATCTTAGAGCAACAGAGACAGTCAGAAAGCTGTAGGGAGGGGGCAAGGGCCAGCCCTGAAGAGACCTTCACTTTATTTTCGGGTATATGATTCCCATTTAGGTGCCAGCTAATCCTATATTGCTCTCATTTGACCTTGCTTTTGGGGATTTGACTTAAACCAAGTCAGAGTGGCCTAGCATAATAAATACCTGTTAGAGGAATAAAAGCTATATTTGCTCTTTTGAGCCTTAGCTTGGCGATGTTTCAGATCAAAGACAAGGAGGCAATATAACATAGTACTTGTGAGTTCAGCCTTCTAAGTTAAACCTGACCCTTTAGTTTATTTGCTCTGTGATGCTGTACTAGTTACTTAACCTCTCTGGGCCTCAGTATTCTCACCTATAAAATGGGAATTACACAAACTTAAAGGGTTGCTGTGAAGAACTGAATGAGATTAAATATGAGTAATGCTTAGAACAGTTCCTCACACTAAGTGTTCAATATGTAATGACTATTATTATTTTGAGGACAATCTGATGGCATGATCTTGCTTGTTAGAAGCACAAATGTAGCCAACACAGGGTCATTAACAACTAGCAATGTATGTAGGATCTTTTAACACATTCATGCCTTATGGCAATGTGGAAGGGGGGGCAGAAAGGCTCAAAAGCCCTTTTCTATGATGGCCAGCTGCTTCACCTCCCTTCATTATTATCCATCCACCAAGATTAGCCCCGGTGTCCCTCTGACCTTTCTCCCTTCATTTTATTTAGAAACAAGGTAATATTAGAATTGGAGAAACTGAGTCTCTGAGTCAGGAGGGGATTTGAGTAGGGTTCGATATCTAAACAGTGGCCCAGATTAGAGAATCCAAATTTCATATTTTCTTAATCTGGAATTTTGTATTATTGGATATTGTTTGAATTAAAGAGGTTATTAGAATTTGTGTGTGATAGAGCTTTGGACTATATATGATCAGATTCTCTGTAATGCCATTTCCTTAGTATTAGAATTCAAAGTCCAAGAGTTTTTAGTATGTCCTTAGATTTTAAGTTATACAGACACTTTTACCCTCTTGCCTATGTGAGACAAATCTGTGGACCTTCCCCCATCTGTGTGTGTCACAGTCCCACAGCATGATGGATTGTCTCTGCTTGGGGGAGGCTTAGGACGGGGTTTGAAGGGGCCTTGTAGGTCAGGAGAGAAATACAGCAGCAGGACAGAGATGTGGGGGGGCTGCTTAGGGAGGGATTAGCAGGGTGGGGGAGGAGGAGGGCAGGGTTGGGCGGGGACAGGCCTCTCACATAGTGTCTGTGTGCATTCTCCTAGGAGTAAAAGAGAGCTGTCCATTACCCCCAAGTGCACAGATAAACTCAGTGTTTTTCGCTTTGTGGAAAGAAAACCCCATGAGGCTTGGGAATGCCAGAGAATGACTCTGCACATCAGTGGGAGAGGTGGGGAGTAGGAGGATGGGAATGAGAAAGACTGACCCTCTGCTTGAGGGCCCTGGATTTGAGTCTGTTATTTTAATAGAGTAGCTCATCTTTGAAAAGTCTTCTGTTCACATACGTATGTAGCAGAAATAGCCATTGGAAGCCGGTTGTCTGATACCCCAATCCCTATCAACTCCTTCATGGCTCCATTTAAGGGAAGTGGTTCAGCTCACCATTGGGGGTCAAATGTATCTGCAGATCATGGAGCTCCCAAGTCTGCTCCCTCCTTGTCCCCAGTCCTTCTCACATATAGTCACAGAGGTATATGGTCGGTAGCAAGGGAAATGCTGAACGTTCTTAATGTTTGGTTTGTAGAGAAGGGAGGAAAGTCTGGGATTTGGGCCCGAATGCCAAAATCATGGTGAAGAAGGAATTCTAGAAAAGGAAAGAGTAGTCTAAGAGGTAGCAAGAGCAGTCAGGGCAGCAGCACATGCGAGGCTAAGGAACCAGCAGGATTGCAGTTAGGGCCTAGGCTTCAGCTTCCTTCCTGAGCAGTAAAATTAAAAAAAAAAAAAAAATCCTTAGAACAACAAAAGTCTGGACGCATGGGCTTCCTTCCTGACAGGCCAACCTGGTGGGGCTTCATTCAGACTGAGCAGCAGTCAAGGCTGATTTACGGGTAAAAGAACCCAGACATGGGCTTAACCCTTTCCTAACCACAGAGATGCCTCATTGCAAAGGCAGCCTCCTTCTTCTAACTTCCCATCATGGTGTGGGTAGCTTTTTGTTGTCATTTTCTCTTTATTTAAAGAGAGTATCAGCCGGACTCGGTGGCTCAGCCTATAATCCCAGAACTTTGGGAGGCTGAGGTGAGTGGATTGTCTGAGCCTGCGGGTTTAAGACCCACCTGGGCAACTTGGCGAGACCTCATCTGTACAATAAATCAAAATATTAGCCGGGAGTGGTAGCGCGCACCTGTAGTTCCAGCTACTTGGAAGGCTGAGGCAGAAGGATCGCCGGAGCCCAGCAGGTGGAGGCTGCGGTGGCCGGGAACAGTCACTGCACTCTAGTCTGGGCAACAGAGTGAGACTCCAACTGAAAATAAATAAATAAATAAAATAAATAGATAAAGAGTGTATCTCCTGCTGAAGT
Source organism: Carlito syrichta (assembly GCF_000164805.1). Taxonomy (NCBI): domain Eukaryota; kingdom Metazoa; phylum Chordata; class Mammalia; order Primates; family Tarsiidae; genus Carlito; species Carlito syrichta. The sequence continues at coordinate 841,826 of NW_007253826.1, read as the reverse complement.
GCCTAGTATCCTCTTCATGAAAAAGCTAAGTCATGAGAAGTTGAGTGACTTGTGAGAGACCTCCCTGTCAAGCCTGTGGCTCATGACCAGTATAGGTCTCAGGCTCTTGGTGGCATTACATTGACTTTGGAGGACTACATCCATCTGTGATCATGGGAAGTGCCTCCTGGAAACTGTTGAGGTGATCCTGTGAGTCTCAGTTCTGCTTCTCTAACGTACTGATACTGTAGAAGAAATAGTACTGCTTCATCTTAAGTGTTTGTTGGTGGCAGTGGATAAAACTATAGCAGAGTGTGAGACATGATTCAGTTCCATCATTGGTAGAGTGTGATGCAATCATTAATTCATGTCATCATTCAAATGTATTTACTGAGCACCCACATTGTTCCAGGCACCATGCTAGGTGCTGAGGATAGAATGATGAGCAAGATAAATTATAATCCCTGTCCTCCTGGAGCTTGAAGTTTAGTTAGCAGTTGCAGCATGCTGTGAGAGACAGGGGTAGCTTTCTGGAGCAAGTGACCTTTAAGCTGATATCTGAAAATCCAGAAGGGGTTATTTATTCAAAGGAGCATGGTTTGCTTTCTTGAACAAAGTATAGCATCTGAGAGTGGAAGAAATAACTACAGAGCTGCCAAGGATTGCTCACATTTAACTGAAAATAGGCTTTCTCCCTGCCAGGGCCTGAGACCTGTCCGTGGATATCTGTAGCATGTCCTCCTATAACCAGGCATTCTGGACAATGTCCACTCAGCACACATGTGGTCTGAGGCCCAGTATCATTAGAGTTCTGTTTTTAAAGTATCTTTCTAAAGATAAGTCACCACAAAGTACTTTCTGATGACATATACTATCTTAGCCACCAGAAGACCCATGAGTACCCAGAACCATGCACGCTTGGCATAGAGTAGACACTTAGGAAAGATTTGTTGAATAAAGGAGTGCCATTTATGCTGCTGATGTTTAGTGAGGTAGACTGAGGGAGGTACTTGTCTTTTACTGAAGTTCATGCTCGGGTCTATGCTTTGCTCTATACAGAGACGTGATAGGTCTCAGGACCTAGAGTGCTCACTTGGCCATTAAACTAAGCCACATAGCACCCGGGATTCTTGGCAGGGTTTCTTGGCAAAGTTTCCTATGAGAGGTGCATTGCTCAGGCTTGACTTTCATGAGGGAGATTAGGTGTGTAGTGCCAAGAGTATTGAAGAAGGAAAAAAAAAAAAAGTGAAGCAAACCGTTGTTCCAGCCCGGTACACGTCGGCATACTAAAAAACAGTTCCTTCCAGCCGGGGCCTCTGTGTTCTGCCATCCCTGCTTGTGGTTTTCCTTCCCTGGTCGCTTATCTTCATCATCTCTTTACATCCACGAATATTTCCTGAGCTCAGTGCTGTTTGCAGGGGAATCAAAGAAGGAGATAATACTTCCTCTTCTTGAGAGCCCCATAGTTACGGTGAGTAACTAAGATATGAATGTGAAAAAGAAATGATCGTGTGAAATAACAGACAGTAAGAGCTCTAGGATTTCAAGAGAGGGAGTCATCCCCAAAACTGGGTTTCCTAAAATGTGATCTAAGGACTGCCTGCTTCAGGTCACTTGTGATGGTGGTGGTAGGGAGGCATGGGGACGAGGAGGGAGGTGAGGTGAAGAATGTTATCTTTAATGCTGATTCCCAGGGCCCTCGCTAGACCTGCTAGTCAGAACCACAGGGCATATGGCTTAGAAAACTGTGTGTTTAGCAAGCAGCCTCCCTAGGTGATTCTTAATGCTCCTTGAGATTTAGGAATCACTCATCTAGGGTGGAACTATCAGATGGAAGCTTTCACACAGGAGTTTGAAGGTAGAAGAATTAGAACTAGGGGAGAAGAAAGGAAGAGGATGGAATTCCCCTGAGGAGTCCAAGAAGTAATTCCCCTGAGGAGTCTGGGAAGAATGAAGAAACGGTCTGCTTACCAACAATATTTTCTTACCCAGTCTCTGTCATGGAGAGGATCTGTCCAATTGCCTCCAGTTCCCCCTTTGCCTTTGCCTCTCTTGGGCTGTTTCACTTTTCCTTTCTTATTGCTGATCAGCTGACTGCTTATGCCCAGACCTCCCCTTCTTGGTGCAACATTATAATTATGAGCTGGCCCAGTGGAGGGGTTCGAGGTGCTTAGCCAGATGTGAGGGAGGCCAGTGTGTGCTTCAGTGATCCTTGGGCTCTGGCCAGCTTGTCTTCTCACTTCTGTTATACTGCTGAGAAGGGGCTGGGAGTGGGGTATATATATATATTTTTTTGGCCACCCTCCTCTTCCCTCTTCCTTAGCCCTTAAGCTTTCAAATACTCATTTGTAAGGAAATAAGGGTTGGAGGGTTAAAGGAGTCTCTCAGTGGCAGAATTAGTTAATGACACCCATAGATTGGCTTTCTGCTTTAAGCTTTAACCCTTCCAGTGTGTGGAAGGTTCGGTGAGCCGTGAATAGGGGCTTGCTCTGAGGTTCAGGTGGCTTCAGATACCTGTACAGTAAAGAGATGCTCTTATCAGCCTTCTAGAGTTGTGTTATTTTTGCCCCCAACGGAATTCCCCTTTTAAAAACATCCATCACATTATATTGTAATTATTTGCTTAATTGTCCCTCTCCCATGGGCCCATGTCTGTCTCCTTGTGTGATTCCATCTAGTGTATCTCTTCATGTCGTGCCCGGCTCAGTAAATATTTGTTGTGAGAGTAAATGAGCCCAGGACCACTATTTCTTCTGCTGAGTTCTGCTGAGAGTTGCCAGCTGGCTCTACTTACTCTGATGTAGTCTGAAGGACCACAAGGTATCTACCACAGGGCTAGGCACCCCTCGGCACATTTACAAGTGGGAAGTGATGCCTGAAAGTAGAGGAACAGGTCAGTGACAGGGCAAGAGCACAAAGTCAAAAGTTCTGGGCCTGTTATTTATGAGCTGTGTGACTCTGAGTAAGTTGCTTTGATTCTCTGAGCCCCAGCTCCTTGTATATAAAATAAGAGGTGGCAAATAAATCCTTGCCCTACCTTACAGGTTGCTGAGTCAGAAAAGCCAGCACAGATGTGTTTTGTAATCTAAGAATAACCACATAAATACCATACCCACACATAGACACTCTGTATCTACTTGTCCTCTTCTGAGAACATCTGTCTAAAGAGCAGAATGGTCTTAGGGGCTATAGTCATTTATGAAATACCTGACTGTAATCCCGCACCTTTGGGAGGCTGAGATGAGTGGATTGCCTGAGCCTGCGGGTTTGAGACCCGCCTGGGCAACTTGGTGAGACGTCATCTCTACAATAAATCAAAAAAATCAGCCGGGTGTGGTAGCACGCGCCTGTGGTTCCAGCTACTTAGAAGGCTGAGGCGGAAGGATCGCCGGAGCCCAGCAGGTCAAGGTGGCAGTGGCCGGGAGCGACCACTGCACTCCAGTCTGGGCGACAGAATGAGACTCCAACTCAAAAAAAAAAGAAGGAAAGAAATACCTGAATGTTCAACCTAGAGGGAGCCCTCTTACATCCTTGAAGTTGGGCTGCAGAAGAGTCTACATTCCCTGAGGCTGGCTGCAGCTTTATTTTCATAGATGTTTTGGGACAAAAGTTACCTCGCTTTCGTAGACTTTTTGTGAATGTACATTGGTGGGGCATTTTCTGCACAGATCTGTGACATCTCGGCTGCAACTTTATTTTGCCAGATCCCCACTGAAAGGAATTTACACTTTGCCTTTCTTCTCAGCAAAGTTCAGAGTGCCCTTATTTTTCCGTTTCCAGGGCCAGTGTCTTGACTCCTATTTTGTGGAGGGAAATGTTTTGGCTCAGAGGCACAATGCCTTGGCCTGAGGAGTGACAGACAGAATCAGAGGGAGAGGGCTTTCTGCCCTAGGGCTTTCCTTCCCTAGCTGTGCTCTACCAGTCAGTATGACAAGATGAAGAGGGCTGGGTTGGATTTGGAAGGGCTTGCCCCTTAGACAAGATCTTTAGAAGTCAGAACTGGGCCAGGAGGATTGGAGAGAGCAAGCATTTGAAAAAGTCTTTACTTGTGCGGTAAACTTCATTGTGTGATTATTTAATAGACCATTAACAAGCAGATTCATTAACAAGATCTTAATTAACAAGTTCCAGGGTTATTCCTCCAAGTTCCCAGGGGACCTGTTCTCCTCCTATTTAGTCCCAGAGACTTCCTATCCTCCTTAAACTAACCATACCAGATGCATTTAAATTCAGACTTTTTATTGCAAGTGAAGTGACTGCAGGCAAAGACAGGAACCTAGTACTATGCCTACCAGTAATAGCTAACACCTTTTGAGCACTTTCTATGTGTCACGCACTGTTCTGAGTGTTTTACAGGTCATAATTTAATTCTCATAAAAATCCCCATGAGATAGGTGTTGTTTATCTCCATTTTACAGATGAGGAAACTCAGGCACAGAATGTTTAAACAATGTGCCCACTGTCACACAAGCAAGAAGAAGCAGAGATGAGATTCACATTCAGCAGTCTGACTCCAGGGTAATGGGAAGGAAGAATACCCCAGGAGAGAGAGGCCTTCAGGTCAGATTCATGAGGTTCTAAGCATCTAAGTATTTCATGTATGTCAGGTTGTGTCCATGCCCAGAGAGACTGTAGGAGTCTTTTGTAGTGCGACAGGCTTTAGGCATAATTGATTTTGGCCCACTCAGAAAACTTTGTCACCCTCACCACACTGTGAGCTCCCTGAGGTAAGGACTGTGTCTTACTCAACTCTCTTCCCACTACTCAATGCATTGCCTGAAACTTAAAGTTATGACCTAAAAAAAAAAAAAAAAAGTTTGTCGAAACATATGCTTTGATGGGATGAGGGAAGATGGTTTAACATCAGCTGACTCCTAATGCTCTTTGTGGTACCTGCCTCTGGGATACACAAAGTACCTTACAGATATAGTAATTTGAGAAAAGCTAACTCCGTGAGACGGGACGGATGCATCTGCTCTTTCTGTGCCTCTGTTTCCTCAGAGTGAGGTCAGACAAGTACTGGTATCAATCTCTTAGGGTTGTTTTAAGGATTAAATGAGTTGATATAAAGTACAAAGAAACTCCTAGGATCAATGCCTGGCACAAAGTAAGCATTCAATAAATGTTGGCTATCATTAATATTACAAGGGTTTGGTCACAGATTTGAGGGCTCTTGAACCAAGCTCCTCCCACCCTCACTTCCACTCTTGATTATGTTACAGGGACAGTGACTCTGGCAAACACTGACCTCTGAGCATTTGTGCAGATCGTGACAGGTCTTTCTATTGCTGAAAACAATTTCCAGTTGATGTTAAGGAGTTGGCACCGGTAATGCTGTCTTTCCTTCTTGGCTTCAGTTCCATGGGGGCTGGAGCGAGGATGACTTTTTGAACTACCAGAAAGGCATAGAGTGGAAATAACTAGAATTCTACACTAAACTGCTACCTGGGGAATGAGAGTAAGTCATAAGAACTCTTTCTGGGGTAAAGGGCTTGGTTCATCTTGTGTTTTGCCTCTGTCTTGTCAGCCACTCGGACAGCAAGTGTGTGGACCGATTACTGTTTTGTTTTGTTTTTTGAGTTGGAGTCTCACTCTGTCACCCAGACTAGAGTGCAGTGGCCGCTCCTGGTCACCGCAGCCTCGACCTGCTGGGCTCTGGTGATCCTTCCACCTCAGCCTTCCAAGCAGCTGGAGCTACAGGCGCACGCTACCACACCCGGCTGATTTTTTTATTTATTGTAGAGATGAGGTCTC